>NC_092703.1:31141880-31441880 GCF_964275005.1 Diadema setosum
ATTTTCATCTTCTACTTGAGAATGCCTGGTCAAATTTTAGTAGAGCTGTGAATAATTTAGATTAGTGACTGCATGAAAGGTGAACTTGCAATACTCAGGTGAGCGCTAGACCCGCGGGTCTCTTGTTATATTAGGTTTCTCTCTATGTCAGAGTACACAAGCAAAGAAATATAAAGAGTTGGGACACGTTAAGTCGCCTTGTAAGAGGGATTTGTTATATACTAGTACATCCGACCTCTTTTATAACAAGGTTAAATTGTTCTTTTCAATCTAAGTCGTGTGCAAGAGAGTAGGAGCCCTGCTACATAACATTTGCTTTTAGCTTTGTGATCACTTTCAGTAGAACCTGCAAAGTCTGAAATTCTACAACTTTACTTGAATTCTCATTGGATATTAGTGAATTCATCATCTGTCTGACTTGCATGTAATTGTAGTTCTAATTACTCACAGGTAGAGTTTACTTCACCATGCCACAATTCATCCTTGTACTGACAGGTCAGTAACAATGTCTTTCAACTGTAGATCACTATCAAATTTGTTAGCAGGTGTTTTTAAAGAAGTGTAGCAAATTGATGTATGTATCAGATGATAGTGTTATATGTATGAATGCCATATTCTCTGAATAAAGTTAGATGAGAATCAGATATGAATTACTGTAAGTTTGTACATCTTGTGCCAAAGATGAACCATTTTGTAGTAAATTTACTCTTACATATAAATACAACAGCTTGAGTCTATTTTTCATTCTTGTAATCATGTTTTATTCCATTTTGTTCTCTTTTTTTTTTTTTGCCTGTTGGACAACACTTTATTCCAACAACTGTTGCTCCAGCCACACAGTGGTCTTCAATAATAATATCAACAACTCTATTGATATCTACACAGTAAAAATAATCCTCAATGAATCTGGTAACTTATAGTACATTTACTGAACATATGCACACATATAGCGTCGCTGGGGCGACGAGACCTCGTATCTACAAAATGCCAAATGTTCAGGAGAACAAAAAAACATGGCGGGCAAAGCACTTTATCCAATGGGATAGACATTCCTTTGACATGCCGTGGTGGCTCTATTTTTGCGGTTTGACATCTAGGATTTGGACAGGACATCATGTAACTGATTACCTGACCATTAATCCCAAAAAGTCATTTTCACCAATATTGCAGATACAAGGTCTTGTCACCCCAGCGACGATAGGAAAAAAAAAAATCATGAATACATATGTAATTAATAGAAAGGCCTGTTGAAACTGTTACCTTGGTTCAACTAGCTGCCAAGTATCTGAGATGATGTGCTCTCTTAACCCTAACTATGCCGGGCTATTTAAGTAGATGATAGAGCCGGGGGGGCCTGATCTCGACCTTCAACTGCGCGATTGTGACGAAAATTGGCACACACATTGCCTATGATGTAACCTAAAGTACCATGAAGTTAATTTTTAAAAAAAAAATATCATTTATGCTAAATTACGCTAATTTATGCATAACGATGCATGAAATCAGACAATTTGATATAAATCACTAAATAAAGCTCAAAACAGGCACATTTTTTGTGTGAATATTATTTTTAGTGTCCTTAGCAAATGTAAGAGAAAACAGTTTTTTTCAGAAAAATTTTTAAAGTTTTTTATTGTTTTTTTATTTATGTATTTCTTTGTTTTTTCGACTTTATGTTTTCCATTGTTTTTTCGATGAAATTTGTCCGCGACATTGTTCCGAGCAAGAATATATTTTATTAATTGATTTTAATCAATAAAACCCCCAAATAATCATGCTTTTATAAGATTTCTCTGTCAGCACAGTTTGCATTGAAATTGTACACAAATTCACGATTTTGAGAAATTTTTGGTCTGACATGCACGTACATATTCATGCGCAACTTCGGAACCGCGTGCCTGGGCATCGTTAATTTGGTGTCAAAAGATGCAGGAGACTCGAAAGAAAAAAAGTCATGAAACGTCGCAGCGATAGCTTTTCACGATAGCGATACATCGCGTGGAACGTCAAAGGGGGGGGGGGGCCTCGGAGGCCCCCACCCCCCTTCCCTGGCCTAGTTAGGGTTAAAATTCCAATTTCTCTTCTTTTCTTGACAGTAGAATACAAAAGCCTTCCTGATTGGGTCTTATTTTGGCCTATTGAGTTGCAATCTTGCATGTAATGCTTTGAACAGTATCTTTCTGATTGCTGTTTGGAATCTCTTGGATGTTGATGTGGAAAACATTGGCAGCCTTGTAGTTGGCCTATAGATCAATATTTCACTACAATGGAGGTGATTGTTACTGAGGCTTTATACAGAAAAATTATACTGTACACTGTAGTTCAAATAATGTAATGACTGACAATTTCTCATACATACATATCAAATTGCTTTATTTCTCTATTCTCTCTCTACACACACATTCAATATATGTACATGTATAATTATATATTCTGATGGAAATAGGAAAAGAAGTTATGCCATGAGGTTCATAAGTGATGTGATCTAATGCACCACTGTATAGGTACCGAAAAGAAACAAAAACAATCATATCTGAACACACACACACACACACACAACTATACACATAAAAACCTGATAAACCAACAAAACCCAGAATTTTCATGGGTCTCTGCCTGTACAGCTCAATCAATAAGAACTTTATGATACAGTGCTACACATATTTAGATCTACACTTTACTTCTCAAATCCTGAGATTATGAATGATTTACATGTACTCACATTCATTCAATACAATTGCCGCTTTGGGTCCTCACATTATCAATACATAATTATCAGTTGAATACAGACATTATAGATTCTGTGAGGTCCGAGATTATAAATGCACTCGAGTCAGTTCAATGTGATCATATAGCCTTTGTGCAGCCTGCAGTTTTCAATGTACTCAAATTAGTCCAAGACAAATGCAGAGCCTCTGTCAGGCCTTAGATTATGAATGTACTCAAATGCAGTTCAATAAGATCACATTGCCTCTGTTAGGCCTGAGGTTATGAATATAACACTAAAATCAATTTAATACAGGTGTACAAACATCATATCCTCTGTAAGGCATGAGATAATGAATACACTAAAATCAATTCAGTACAGACTTAATACTGTAATTAAACCAGAAACATTCATGGCATGAAACTTTGGCGAATTGGAGTCGACGGCCTTTTAGCAGTAAACTTTCATGAATTGCTGACGATGAAAACATTATGAGTATGATATGTACTGGATTGTGTATACATGCAACAACTTTTGCATGCATTTTACTAACTGTGAAATGTGGCCTCTTACGAAATTTGTGAAAGTTTCATACAATAAAAATAAATGAAAAAAATTCTGGTTGTACAGTATCCTCTGTGGGGCCTTCAAGACAAAAGAAACACTATTAGTCATGTACGCTGCAAAAATCTACATCCAGTGAAGATCCCTTTTACTTCCACAACAAGAAGTTCCATATCATAAATTTTGGCATGTGGGGAAACTAAGCATTGCACACTGAAAGTTATTTCACAGAATATGGGAAAAAGTTATGTGACGCCCACCTAGAATGTTAGCAAGATATTGCCTCATATATATTTCATACTTGATAGAAAACAGTGAAATTTTTAGGACATTTCCAGAACAATTCACTGACTCTTGAGTTTTCCATTTGATAACTGTACTGTACAAATCTGCCTCAACATTAAGAATAAAAACATGATAAAATCTTTCGGGAAGAAAAAAATAAAACCTGTGATCATTGATTGGAGCATCTCATCTGCTCACTGTCATTTCAATTTATCATACTTTTTAAGAAAAGATTACAATTCAATGGAATAACAATCTGAATCCAAAGACTTTGATGGAAGATGGTATGATAGCAGCTGTCTAGCCTTTGATCCAGGCACTCTCAGCTACACAGATACTCTGTAGAGCATGCAAGATCTCTGCTAATCAAAGCAATCTGCTTTATTTGGTTCAGCAGTGTTTCTATTTCTAAGAAATTAATGACATGCTGAAAGATAGCCTCCCATGAGTAAAATGTGATGAATAGATCGTCTCAAAAGTGGAAAGTCACTCTAACTTTTCTCTTGACAAGTGCAAAATACAGTGTACTCTTTTCTCAAATTGTCTCTGTGGTTCTTGCTCACAAGTTCATTCACTTGAAATTGCCTCACAAGTCTTGATTTGCAAGATATGGTCATAAATTATATGGCACAGTCAGGAAGTTTTAGTGTATTAATGAGTGCCCTGTCATTTCAATTTATCATACTTTTTAAGAAAAGATTACAATTCAATGGAATAACAATCTGAATCCAAAGACTTTGATGGAAGATGGTATGATAGCAGCTGTCTAGCCTTTGATCCAGGTACTCTCAGCTACACAGATACTCTGTACAGCATGCAAGATCTCTGCTAATCAAAGCAATCTGCTTTATTTGGTTCAGCAGTGTTTCCATCTCCGAGAAATTAATGAGATGCTGAAAGATAGCCTCCCATGAGTAAAATGTGATGAATAGATCGTCTCAAAAGTGGAAAGTCACTCTAACTTTTCTCTTGACAAGTGCAAAATACAGTGTACTCTTTTCTCAAATTGTCTCTGTGGTTCTTGCTCACAAGTTCATTCACTTGAAATTGCCTCACAAGTCTTGATTTGCAAGATATGGTCATAAATTATATGGCACAGTCAGGAAGTTTTAGTGTATTAATGAGTGCCCTTATTAGATATGAATATGAGTAATCTGCACAATATTCACGATATATCTTAGAGAAATGTGACAGTGTCTCACAGTTATCTGAGATACTGGTTGGCAGATCAAGAGGAATCTTTCTGAATACGTAGAAATAGCAGCCAGGCCATCAATACGACGAGCATGATAGTCATGATGAGTGATGTGAGGCACTTGAATGCGCTGGACACGAAGCGCATGACAATCAAAGCAAGGGCCCCGCCCAGAAGCAGAATGGTGATGGAGAAATAAATGTCACTCTCTGTGAGTAAAGCCATGACACTCGATGAATCTCCACTGACGATGGCAGCAAAATAGGTCCAAACGCTACCCAGGCACTCGCCGATATAGCCGAGGAAAGGAACCGCACCAAGCCAAGTGATCGCCGACATCACAGTGTCCTGTACTGCAGGTGATATCTGGTATATTATCACTCCAACCACTGCTACTAGCACCACACCAAGAAGAACGATGGGCCCCATGTTGCTGAACTACCTTAAACCAAACACAAGACAGGTATATAGTCTTAGAAACCTAAAGCCAATCTAATGAAGCATCACATAAAAAGGAGGAAGATTTCTAGGCACTGATCTATATATCATAAATATTAAATGATAATAATGAATAATTATAAATAAATAAATACAAATATTTCGTACATTGAACGATTTCATAAAGAAAACAGCATCCCTCCCCCTTACACACACAAGCATGCACACATGCACTGATATGCTGAAATGACAGGCCTACTTACGCAAATAATTTTTTTGTTAGGATTTCTTCATAAGCTGTAACATATTCACAAATGAATATTGACACTGACGAGTACGCCTAACCTACATGAATTATCACACTTTCTATTCCACTTCTTGTCTTTGCAGAGCGATAGAATAATCATTGTACACTTGTAAGTTGTATAACAAACGAAGTTCCATTCCAGTTGTGATTCTATCTTCACAAAAGTTACTTTAATAAAATATATCCGCTGATGGGTACTGACAATGTTCATTTACAATGTGTATTTAATACTTCGACTTTATGTACTAGGAGTAAATACTTCGACTTTATGTACCACTAGGAGTAAATGGCATGTATACTGGTATGTAGATGATGGCCCTCATTTGCACACTAGGGTCTCGAGCAATATCGATATTATGCCACGAATGCCTTGTACATTTTCGAAGAATTTGGAGCATGTTGGTTCCATACAGTAGAGTCCTAATTGTCATGTACATGCATGTATACCAACTTGATTCATATTATTATTATAATATAATTGCTTGAGCCTGAGGCACTGTTTGTGTTTCTAAGCTAGAACCTGTGCCCGTGGTGTGTTTAATTTTTATATAGCATGCACTTACCAAAACAGCCGTCTTTGAACGTCAACTTTTCTCTGCAACCGCAATCTTTGAGAAGGTTTAATACAAAAAATGGGTTCAAACGACGCGGGCTATTTTAGTTTTAGTAATCCAGGCCATGCATTATAGATATCTGGGCATCCACGCGCGTTGGCAAGCGTATGCTGAGTGCCGACGACGACATACTAGTGCAGTACTAGAGGGAAATCCCCGATTATCCCCGCGCGCTTGCAGTTATCCTGTTTCTGAACGATGAGGGCGTAATTAGTCTTACTTTCCAGGCACAGATGAGTTACTATACGTTTCTTAGGACTGCACTTTAACCCCATACCCAGGATTATAATCACCAACTCTACCGCCACTCACTACAAAGACAATTTATCATCATCTTCTTCATTATCATCGTCAAAGTTTTAGGTTTCATCTCATCCGCCACCAGTAGGTCTGACCGCAGTGTTGGTAGCCTAGTCTTCTGCGTAAGAACTACATATACAAAAGTGTACTAGTATCTGTTTTTGTTTTGTTTTGTTGTTTTTTTGGGGGTGTTTCTTTTTGTTTATGTTTTTTTCTTTTGTTTGTTTGTTTGTTTGTTTGATTGTGTTTTTAGCTGGGCAAGGTGGTGGAGTTTCCTCCATTCCTTGCCTATAATATCATAGCAACAGTAATGTGTCTTGACACTTCAGCCATCAACAGTTTTCGACCTCACTCTCAACAGAATAATATATTTCTACTGTACATTTCCTCTCTAATTTTATTCATTTATTATCCATATTTCTTTTCACTCATTCTTATGTCTCAATTAAGTAGGCCTAAATTAATCCAAAGCAAATACTAGTAACGAAACCTGTTATATAATATCATGTCAGCATAAAAACTCAAAGTTTTAGTTTTTATCTCATCCGCCACAAAGTAGGTGTCCCTGTCTGTCCGCAATGTTGGTAGCCAAGTCTTCTACGGAGGAACTGCAGCTACCTGTTGTTTGTTTGTTTGTTTGTTTGTTTGTTTGAGTGTGTGTGTGTGTATGTGTGTGTGTGTATGTGTGTTTGTTTTTAGTGTTTTGTTTTGTTTTGTCTTTTTTATTTTTTGTATCTGTTTTTGTTCTTTGTTGTTTGTTTGTTTGTTTGTTTGCTTGCTTGCTTGTTTTTTTTTTGTGTGTGTGTTTTTAGCAGGGCAAGGTGGTGGAGTTTCCTCCGTCCCTTGCCTGCCTCTTCTAGATAGCCCTGGTTCCTCAAGACCCTCAGGTAGTCCCTTGGCTTTCCTGCCATTCTTTAGTCATTTTATCTTTTACAGTTCTTTTCCCCCTAAATCGCTCGACGGCTATCGCTCGTACACGTCGATGCCCATGCCGTTCGGCATTGGACACCAAGCGTACGTATTTTGGGCGGAGTGTGAAAAGCAGGCGGTCGTCGCCGAAATTTAAACTCTGCGGTACAGTACGAGCGAGCGACCGAGTGACCGGCCGATATTAGCTAAAAATCGGCGACCGTCATTTTGGAGGCTGTGACCGTAGCCTATGACAAGCCATGCAGAAAGCTACACGATTTGCACGTTCTTTTGTGCCTGTGTGGGTGCGTATATCTTCGTGTTCATCACACTTGTCGTCAATAAAGCCACAGATTCTCAAATTCAGTAGTCAATTTTGTAGACAGCGTAACAAAAATGAAACTTGGCACGTATGAGTTGGCGAAGATGTGCCTATCAACTTTTACGCACACATGCTCAAAGTCAAAGGTCAGATGTCGAGATTAAATACTCTAATGTTAACTATTTCGCCAATATCTAAGCAATGCCTGAAGGTATTTTCCTGAAACGTAATATCTATACGTGTACTACACAATAGGCGTTTTCACATCAGCCCGATAAAAATCCAAGCTCGAGATATTTTTTAACTTCCCAAGTCAGAAAATGATAGCGCGCTATTTCGAAATATCGGGCTGATGTGAAAACGCCTAATGAAAATTCTGTAGAGTTTCATACCGTGAAGTCAAAGGTCAAAGGTCAAGTACAATTATTAAAATTCCATATGTTGGAATGGTTCACTTATACTGCCAAACATTGTCTTGCATTGCGCCTTCCAGTGGTTGTAACATTGATTTTGTTAGAAAAAGCAACATTATCATATTTTTCTGTGTAGACAGCGTTTTGTCATCAAAACAATACACCTCTTAGAATGTCACCATCCCGTAGAGTGCCAATATCACCATGGACAGTCATTCTTAAACTCTTTTATATAAAGCTTTCTCTAGTAGGAAATGCAGTGTACGTTTTTTTTAGCGCGTTTTGTGTTCTGTTAAAATGAATACATCCACTTCTGATTCGATTATAGAAATGTTCTCATTCTCATGAATACGGTTAAGTGAAATTGAGAAATGATAGACTATTCATTCATTCATTCATTCATTCATTTTATTTTGTCACGGTACCGGACTCAGCCGGAGGCTGTTTTTCAGCCAGTCCGTGAATTAAAAATACACGTTACACAATGAATTGTACAGTACAAAAGTTACATAACTGAAAATGAGTAAGAAAACAAAACAAAACAAAACAAAACAAATCAGCATAGCAAAAGTTAACAAATAACATGAGGTAACATGAGGTAACAAAAGTACAAAACTTAAAACCTACAAATATGTACAAAACAAACATCAAAAATTATACAAAATTTAAGATAACTGTCATAGTATAAAATACACAAACGAAACCAGCTAATTGCAGACTGATCCCCCCCCCCCGCCCACATGACCTTTATGATCATATTGTAGGATTGCAATGGAGTCAATCAAAGACACTTAAAAGTTTATTCTTATTTCGTCTTACTAGCTAAAGCATCAGTAGATTATGAGTTATTAACCTTTGAACTTTTAGTTCTCTTTATCACAATAAAATAATCATAATTGTGATCTATCCTTGTATAGATGCTGAAACTTCTGTGAAAGAGGCACATCGATGCACAATGTTTCAATCGTATACCTTGAAGAAGAGAGAGTGAGAGGGAGAGGAGGCTTGAGAGGAGAAAATGAAACATGTGTTTCAACGGAGCTATTGTCGGGTTTTCTGTGTTATTTGCCCTTTCTCTTTTTATTGTTCTCATTGGCCATTGAGAACTACAGAGACACTAAACAACAACATCAACGAAAAGAGGGAAAGGCCACTGAACTGAACAAACAGCAAGAACTTTCAAAGAAGAAGACAAAGAATTACACGAAATCACACATTAAAAAAAATAATAATAATTTTTTTTTATTTTTTTCTCCCTCACTGGGATATTTATTATTCTCTTTCATCTGTACACGTATTTCAACATTATTTCAAATAACATCATACTTTTTTCGAATTCAATACAATATACATCAAGAAAAAAGATGTCTAAAGAGACACCATTTTTTTCTGAAACACTTGCAACTTATGATTATTTCTTGCAATGATATTCCCTTATACTATATTTACTTAAATCAAAACGAGGTATTATTTTTCTTATTTTACAAACATAAATTTCATATCTCACGTGATATGCATATAATAATGATGGAATGTTTCAGGGGGAACACAGATCAGGGAAGGGAAAAAAATCAGGTTTTAATGCCTAAAAAATCCTTGAATCGAGGTTATACTGTCATCAGCCTGGCGTGCACGGAGAGGAAGTCCAGTCCAGTCAGTCGAAGCAAACGCTGTACTTCATTCAGTCAATTCGTCCGCAATGAGTCCTTCCAGGGTAGCATAAAATAACACAAAATGGTATAAATTGATTAACAATAATTATGCCTTCACAATTAATCTCGGCTAGAGTCTCGATCACCATTCCTTTCAACATCAAACAAAAATAAATAAGATTCTAATAGTAATTTTTGATAAAAGTGAGAAAGGTTTACAGATGGAATAAAATTGCTTTTAGATTCTCTTGACGTTGATTGGAGAATGATATTTCATATAGAGAGCACATGAATAAAAGATGGAGGGAGAATGCATCAGGTCAATGAATATTCGAACGTCATTAGATTAGAAAAGTACGGCTTCATTCTTTTTCTGTGTCTGTGTTTGTGCATGTGTGTGTGTGTGTGTGTGTGTGTTCTCTCCCCTTCAATAAAACTCTCGAGAGTAAACTGCGTATCAGGGGCGCGGAGGCGGAGGGGGCACTTGCCCCTTTCCCTTCCCTCAAATAGAATTTTTGGACAAAGATGTGGTAAAATGCAAATGAATGTAGGTGAAGGGATTCGAATCAACGCCCCCTTCCCATCACCCCCAGCCTACTACGAGAGAGAAAAAATATGCAACCCACATCTCTAAATTCTCTAGTAATACACAATTGTGGAAGCGACTTGAAATGATCGTTTTATTATTTGTTGTCATTTGGCGCAAGATAATTTCATTTTTTTAATATAATTATATAGTTGAAAAAAAATTGATATTAGCCAAATTTAAGATCTTTGGGCATCACATCAGAGTCGCAAGCGCTACTGACGAGTTCTTATGATATGCATTCATAGGAAACTGACACATCACTTCACGATTTAATGATATTATAGCCATAATATGGTGTTCTAGCTCCATACTAAGCCTAGACAAAAACACGGAATCTATCATGAGCAATGTTGCAGTTTGTTTGTTGTATTTTCTTTGTATTTTCTTTGTACCGGAAACTCGACGGCTGGTGTCTGACAGCGCAATGATTGTACGTTCCATGCACTTCGTACTTGTTTGTGTGTGTGTTGTGTGTTTATGTGTTTGTGTGTTTATGTGGGTGTGGTGGTTGTGCAGTTACATATCGTTACTTGCAAAAGTCTTGTGCATGCTACGTTAAAAAAAAATAAATCCAGATTTATTCTGAAAGTAATGAAATACTACTTAACCTAGCTGTTACGACTAAAAAATGACGTCAAAATAGCGTCCATTTCTTTTGTTTGTTTTCGTTGAAAGGGCGTCTTTAAGACGTATTTCTTGTTTTCTGTACCAACATACGTTTGGGTGCGTTCGAGCGCTCTCCTAAAGCGAACTGTACCGTACCGTACCCGCGCCAGAGGAGCGTTCGAACGCTCCTAAAGTGTACCGTACCGTACTGTACAGAGCCAAAAGTGGACCACTTCCCGATGTGCTCCAAAAGCGTACCAAAAGCGTACCAAAAGTTCGTTGAAAAGTATGCGCGTATCATACGCATACGTCACAATGCAAATACATCATTTTCTTTGTTCGGAACAGCTGTAAGTAGTTCAAGCGCCAGGTGAATGACATTCTTGCTACAAACAAGCGTGACCTTTTCTAAAAATACTAGTAACTCGTGAGGTACGCTTTCTCCACAGAGCGCTCGAACGCTCCAAAACTGGCACAGTTCGTTACGGTACGCTTTGGTTCAGTTCGCTTTGGTTCGCTTTATCTAAAGCGCTCGAACGATTCATGAATTTTGAAATGACGTGCTTATGACGACATTCTGGCGAAACAGCTTGTCTTGAAAATAGTAATTTACAAGTCATTATCATGTCTCTATATGACCACCAAATACCATGTCGTTTGGAAAATTTCCATTTGAGAATAACTACCACATTTTGACGCCAGTTGAGACATTATTTTGACGTCAGATCTTGCCTTTAAGTCAATCATCTATATACAAGTCTTTATGACGTCTTTGTATGACCACCAAGACGTCAGAGGAACGTCACAAATTTGACATCTTTTTGGATGTCTTAATTCCATTTGAGCAAAAAATGCGAGATTTTGACGTCAGTTGGAGACGTCAAAATGGCGTCTATTTTCTTTTCTTATCAAAAGGAATTAATAACGTTTAATTGTGATGTTACAACTATGGCGTCGTTTTTACAGCTTGCATTTGAGGCAAAAAAAAAAAACCAACAATTTGTCGACAGTTTATGAATGAAGTTTTATATCCTTTTTATATGCGCATGTCTGTGAAAGCGTTACGACGTTTACCCGGACAGCTCCAGATAATTCAAGCAAAGTTGTACTCGTTTTTTTAGCGGAACTCTAAATATTGAAGTGTTTCAACGTGTGTGATGCATGTGGACATTTACACATCTGTTTGAATGAATACCAGTGTATATTTTGTCATATTTTGAGATGTACTCTGACATGGCTACTCCTTCGTCCGAAGCGTATGTACCCAAGGGACCGAAGCCAGTCTTCATACAGGCAAGAGATGTCCCACGGCGAGACGCCACCAATACCCTTACAGGTGAGAAATTGTACCTTGCGTTGATCCGTTCGGTAGACCGCCGGTATGTCACCGGTGTACAACGCATCGGTTCTCTATGGAGAGTCTATGTAAACAGTCATGAAGCTAGAGCAGGCCTCGTTACCAATGGCCTACTACTGAGAAGTACCACAATTCCCGTCTATGACACAAATCCGTACACGAAAGCAGAAAATGAACACTTAAAACGTGTGCTGATCAAAGATGTCCCTCTGTCTGTGGGTGATGAACTGATCAAATCTACTCTGGAAAAAATGAAATGTCAAGTGAGAGGTGAAATCATTCGGCAAAAACTTCGAGTGAATGGTATACTGATTGATTGCTTGAATGGGGACAGAGTGTGCTACATAGATCCACCATCTCGGCCCCTCCCTCGGTCCATAAGGCTGCGTTCACATAGAAGTACATGTATTCGGTATTCGCTATTCGCTATTCGCTATTCGAGCACCGAATACACCATCACCCGCACCGTCAACTCACCATCCCATGCAGTGAGGATTTCTTCCTCCTACATCCCAGCGAATCTTATTAACAATTTCTAAACTGCATCAGAATGTCAGTCTGCATGCTTATTTTTGCTAAAGGGCAAATCCAGACCAAAAGTGTCATTATTTCATAAACGAGAGACGGTATACGCTGCAAGAAAATCGAACAAGCTCGATTCCCACTTTGCTATACTTTTCGCAGCTATTCGTACTTTCGAATAGTGCCCTCTTATGTGAACCGGTGTGAGGAAATCCTATCGTTCGATTCAAGCTATTCGCGTGCCCTCGAAAAACGAGCCCGAATACCCGAATAGTATACTTCTATGTGAACGCAGCCTTATGGTGGCAAATTTGTTTCGAGCTCGTGTGTTTCATAATGGTTAACCTGAGCGTGTGATAACATGTTCAAGATGTCTAGAGAGGGGGCACCGTGCTCGAACAGTATCAAATGCAAAATCTGCGACAAAACTGGCCACAAAAGGACAAGCTGTGTGGAAAATACAAACACTGCCACGCCCAGTACATCGTCGCGTAACTTCCCAGCTGACCGTAGCTCACGTGACAGTGTGAGGAATCCATCGAAGTCACATGACCAAACTGCGGCAGCAACCGACGCGAATGACACACATGCTTCGCAACAATGGAATGATGTCATTAACGATGCCCTGATGACAGCTCGCGACTCCTCTTCCAGACAAACAAACAACCAGGAATGTGGAAACAAAAGAAACTCACAAGTTCAGACGGGCCCTACATATATAGTCAGGTCGCTTAATGTCAAAATTTGGGCTTACCGTTACAGGGCGGATAAAAGCACCAAATTTGGAGAGGTGATCCCCTAGGACCTACTTATTGATATTAGAGTAGGAGCCCTCTGGAATTTGTTGATTTTTAGGGTGAAAATGCTGAATTTCAATGTTTCTCTATTTATGATAGATATTGTACCGTATTTGCGTAATATATAGGGGAATGGTGACATATAGGTTCAGATCTGTTGTGAATTGATTTATGTTTTCATGGATTGAAAATATTAAACGTAAACTTGAGACCATGATCAACATCAAACCATATGAAACATGGAGTTGGTGGAATTAATTACCGATCAAATATGATATACATAATTATATTACATACCAATCAAATATATGTATACAGTTTAAAAAGAAAATAGTTTCCGACATAAGCGGTTTTCCTATGCTCAATAGTGGATCCAGGTGGGGGCACACCGGCCCCCCTTCTTTGCTGAAATAAAGAAATAAAAAGAAAAAAATATAGCGGGGGAGCACGTACCCCCCCCCCTTTGATTTTGCAAAGGCGCCCCTCCCCATTATGGAATTCCTGCATCTGTCCCTGCTTCTCCCATTATTAATTAATAAATTATTTTGCAGCAAGATTTTGAACT
This sequence comes from Diadema setosum, assembly GCF_964275005.1. Taxonomy (NCBI): domain Eukaryota; kingdom Metazoa; phylum Echinodermata; class Echinoidea; order Diadematoida; family Diadematidae; genus Diadema; species Diadema setosum. The sequence goes on from NC_092703.1 coordinate 31,156,023, forward strand.
GTTTGTAGGTATACACAGTGCACCCTTGTAATAACGAACGCGGTAATAATTTGCGTTTAAACGTTTTCGTTTAAAGTTAAAAAACAGGTCCCAAAGCTATCATCATATCTTTCTATACTATACTGTTCGGTTATAACGAAATTTCGATATTACGGGAAAAAAAAAACACTGTCGGTCCCGACGACGTTTGTTATAATGGGGGTGCATTGTAATGCAGTCTTTTGGAAAACATTATTTTGACTCCCATCGTAAATCTAGCAAGGTCTAAATTGCATGAAATTGAATGGTCATCGATTAATTAATTACTTAAACCACGAACAACCTCCTGTTGTGGTATGGAAGGTCATGCTAAGATAAGTTTTGTTCATCTAAAAACAGCCAAAGATAAATATCTTAGAAACCACTGGTGAGGATGTTTGACTACATTCAGCTACTGCATTAGTCTTCTTGTGCCACCGAAACGTGTCTCAGCAACCGAAAATTTCCCTTCTCAGATTATGGGTGAACTTTATCTTTTACCAGGAATTTCACTGAATCAGATAATCATACCAAAATGAGGACAGAAAAATATACACGATGTCTTGTCATAGTTGTGCTTGCCATAATCTATATTTGTGTTTTCAGATGTTTGAAGTTTTGTGGGATGAGGGAGGTTTGTTTTGCAGAATGTTTCATCAGACGAAAGAAACTTGCTGACTGGCATAGTCGCTTTGTTCCCCCCCCCCCCCCAGGATTACCTTTATCATGTACACGTGTTTTCTGCTGTAACAGCCCAAGGCATCATAAATGTACATACCTAGAAATCATTTTTCACCAGAAAATGTATTTGCTGCCAAATACATGACAATGTTACTCCAATCCACCTTAAGTGAAAGGATTGAATGGAATTCAAAGGTTTATACGATAATTGGATTAAATTTCAATACTTTTGCTTTTCAGAATGTAATCCATCATGGTAATTAAGTGGGATCGTTGCGTGATTTGCCAGCAAGACACCGATGAACCCTTGAAGTGTCCCTTGAAGAGTTCAAAGGCAAGTGGTGACAGGACAGATCCCTACAAGTCTTTCCTGTCGAATGTCGAACAGTTCCGAGTCATTAATGCTGTTCCAGTTTAACTCTGTTTTGGAACGAAGAAAGTGTTGAAAGCTTTGTTGCAAACTCTGCTCAATGGCACAGATCCTACCATTTGCAATTCAATAAATCTAAAGTGGAGAAGCCATAAAAAAGAGAGTTCACACCCCAAATAAAGACCAAAAAAGGCTCACTAAGCGCAGAGATATTCAAAAATGTTTCTTCTGTGAGAAAGGAGCAGAGGGTGGAGGATGTCCTCCATGAAGTGTCGCTGATAAAAATATCATTGACATGATCACAGAGCTCAATGACACCTTAGGGTGGGATTTCACGGAGCACGCGAACAATTTGCGAAGGACGCGAATGACAAAATCCAGCATTCGGAAAAGTTTTTCTCCGGATGTTTTCCGACAATGAAGCCGAAAACTATTCTTGCGCAATTTGTGCGAAGTTTCCGCGACGTATGTGCGAATGTCGTGTGTATCATTGCTAAAGTACAGCATGTTACATACACGAAGAACACGCGACGGAAATGCGAACAACGAAAAATTTTCAATAATCATGGGAGAAAATGTACCCAAGGAGAGGTGGAAGCTGTCTTGAGTTGAATTTTTTTCTTTCCTCTTTTTCTCCTTTCTTTTTCTCTCATTTTTCTATTGTGTGCTTGCCTACATTTTTTTTTTCCTAGGACGTATCTCCACTAGTAAAGCATATGATCTTTTTTTTTTGCAGTTCCTCCAACACTTAATCTCTATACTTCAAATGAAATTTTACATACTTTAGATTAATTTTAACTGTATTCTGAGATTTTTTTTTGTATATCAAACATTTCTTTCTCTTTGCTAGTCTTTAATTTCTTTTGTTACTATGGTTGTTAATAATTGTTTGATGTTTAGGTGTATGCTACGATTTTTATTTGTAGAAAACGTATAGGTCATACATCCCCCAAACGTGCGCTAAACGTTCGCGAGAATGTCTCAAAAGGTACGCGAACAGTTTGCGATTACGTCGTAAAATGATCGGAAAAACTTCGCAGATTTCGCGTAACATACGCGAGACATTCTCCAAAGTTTCGGAGTCTGTTTGGGGTTTCACGAACATTTTGCGAACATCGCGCGTGTCTTGCGAAGGTCTTGCGCATATGACGAGGCTTTAAAGACACTTTCGAGAACAATTCACGAGCAAATCACGACCAAGTGTGCGGAAAAGGTTCGCAGAAAATTTCAAACTTTTTTGAAATTCTCGCCGAAGTAAAAACGACATCCGCGAACAAATGACGACGCTTCCGAACCCTCACGTTGCTTTTGCGATCGTTTGCAGAATAAAATACGAATGCTGGATTTTGTCATTCGCTTCCTTCGCAAAACATTCGCGTGCTCCGTGAAATCCCACCCTTACTAATGGCCAGAATAGTCGGAGAAGATGTCATTACAATGGAAGCAAATCATCATTTGACCTGTCTCCTCAAGCTTAGAAATCAATATCACAGTCACACTCGCAAGACAGGCCAGTCGCCAGAAACATATACAGTGAAACCCCGTTATAACGAGGTCCGCGGGACCGCCGAATTATAACTGGTTCCTCGTTATTAACGTACGTACTAAAAACAAAGAAAAACATAAGCGCGGAGTCGCATACCAAGGAAGATCAAACTTATGAGCAGTCTTTGCGTTATTACATTACAAAAGTTAATGTGTCATTATTATTGAGAAAGAATAAAAAGGAATCATTTGTGAGTTGATACCGTAGTCAAAAGAATTAAAAAAAGAAGGGGTTGAAAACGCGTTCTTTGTTTTTCTTCCGAAAAATCTCTTCGCGTGTGTTGTGCATGCCTTCTTGAAAAGTGCACGGCAGGGTTGAATTCGTAATCCTTTCTACACCTATCTCTTCCTCGTGTTTTGAACCATTCTGAAAGAATAAAAATATCGTTTGTGAAACACAGTATAAAATTTTAATAAACAAAATCATATTGTATTAAAAATATTTGTTACTTTTTTTTCTGAACATGGGCGCAAGCAGAGTAACATGCATTATTCAAACTTATTTTACGCTGTGTGCGCCCAGCGGGACCGCGATGATTACATTAATTATTTAGGCTGTATTCCATGTCTGCACTTTGCGTTATTACATTACACAAGTAGATGTATCATTATTATTGAGAAAGAATAAAGAGGAATCATTTGCGCGTTGATACCAAAAGAATAAAAAAAAAAAAAGAATGGGTTGAAAACGCGTTCTTTTCTTTTTTCTTCCGAAAAATCTCTTCGCGTGTGTTGTGCATGCGTTCTTGAAAATTGCACGGCAGGGTTGAATTCGTAATCCTTTCAACACCTATCTCTTCCTCGTGTTTTTAACCATTCTGAAAGAATAAAATATCGTTTGTGAAACACAGTATAAAATTTCAATAGAAAAAATCATATTGTATTAAAAACGTTTGTTACTTTTTTTTCTGAACATGGGTGCAAGCAGAGTAACATGCATTATTCAAAATTATTTCACGCTGTGTGCGCCCAGCGGGATCGTGATGATTACATTAATTATTTAGGCTGTATTCCATGTCTGCACTTTGCGTTATTACATTACACAAGTAAATGTATCATTATTATTGAGAAAGAATAAAGAGGAATCATTTGCGCGTTGATAGCAAAAGAATTTAAAAAAAAAAGAATGGATTGAAAACGCGTTCTTTTTTTTTTCTTCCGAAAAATCTCTTCGCGTGTGTTGTGCATGCATTCTTGAAAATTGCACGGCAGGGTTGAATTCGTAATCCTTTCAACACCTATCTCTTCCTCGTGTTTTTAACCATTCTGAAAGAATAAAATATCGTTTGTGAAACACAGTATAAAATTTCAATAGACAAAGTCATATTGTATTAAAAACGTTTGTTACTTTTTTTTCTGAACATGGGTGCAAGCAGAGTAACATGCATTATTCAAAATTATTTCACGCTGTGTGCACCCAGCGGGATCGTGATGATTACATTAATTATTTAGGCTGTATTCCATGTCTGCACCACCAGGGGTTGAAAATGCATTTTGTATTTTTCTCCCCCAAATCTCTTCGCATTTTATACATGCGTTCTTGAAAGGTACACGACATGGTTGAATTCATGATCCTCGTACGCCTATCTCTTCCTCATTTAAACGGACCATTCAGAAAGAATGAAATTATTCATTTGTAAGATACAGTGTAAAATAATAATGAACATCACGATGATTTCATTAATTGTTTCGGCTGTAATCGTTTACGTATAGTGTACACATCAATGTTTCCCAACCAGCAAAACAACTGGAAGTCGGAACTAATATTGAAAGGATTATGATAAGCTGCACATGCATTCCAAAAATATATTTCTTAATGTTCTGTCACCAGTTTGTTTTACTGGATGAAACATTTTTGAATGAGTTTTTTTTTCACATCACGGACTGGTTTGAGCTAATATCAAGTAGGCTGATTACGCGTATCTCGAAAAAAAAAATCAAATTATTATGTTCAAAGACTGAAGAACATCAGACGGTATCCGTGTGTCTTATCGCGTGGTTTATAAGAAAACGTGCAAAGAACGGTACTCGGCATTTGTCACTGATAATGGAGGATATCAAGAGGGATAACGGCGGGACGACCGAGCCCAGCACATTAGTTTCCTCTTCCCGCCTCAGATCATTCATTAAAAGGACATTCAAGACGATTTTCATAATTTCACATCATGAATAGTGAATAAATCAACAACTCCATGTGTTGATTTCTGGAATTTATTTTGGTTCTTGAACAGAGAAACGATACTTTGAAAAACATTAAAGAAAGTACAGTGGACAAGGATGATGACATAGAAGGTTCATATATTTCAGAAAGTAGCAGTGTAATTCCATTACAATACCACTTGCATGCGAGTTCACCTGTGTATAATCTATGCATGCCTTCTTCTTTTGTTCTGCCTCCTTGAGCCCCAACTCATGCATTCTTATGGTGACTCTGCCATGTCATCATCGGATCCTTGTTTATTGCAATTTGTTCTAAATGTTGAAAATATTCTTATTCTTCATCGCAATTACCATATATCTGAAACTTTGTCCTCGATATAACTAATTTATAGTTGTTCAAATGTAAAAATCAAAAAAATCGTCCGGCGGTCTCCTTTAATATGGAGAGACGGCATGGGGATCGCTACAATACGGCTCACGTGTTATGCACATACATACACGCGCACGCTAGTGTGTTCCGAATGACTCTGCAGAACGGGAAAGAGAACAGAAGGATAGCATGAATTTGATTGCAACTGATTGACAAATTGCCCTACTTCGACGTAAATAAGCACTGAATTGATCAGTGTTTTAGTAGTAGCCATGATAAAAATCATGGGCGTACATACTCGAGCAGGATTCGAACCTACGACCTCCTGATGTTCGAATCCTGCTCGAGTATGTACGCCCATGATTTTTATCATGGCTACTACTAAAACACTGATCAATTCAGTGCTTATTTACGTCGAAGTAGGGCAATTTGTCAATCAGTTGCAATGAAAACATCTCGACGGAAGAATTTCATGAATTTGAAGCATGAATTTGGTTTTCAGTGTTTCGTCTGTCGCGTGTGTTTCAAAGAGGCAGGTCAAGAAATGGAACCTCGTTGTATCCGATCAAATTGCTTATGTGTTTCTTTATCATGACTCACCGAAGATGTCCTAGTTACGACCGAAATCTCATTATAACCGAACTCGTAACCGATCCGTTTTATCACAATAGGTTTACACTCAAAGAAAAATGGGACCGACGTGATCATCTCGTTGAAAGCGGTTCCTCGTTATAACGGGGTTTCACTGTATAGATGAAAGGGTTCCGACTCTAACATTGTTTCATGGTCCTTAAGGAATCAGCGTGCCAAATTTAAACCTTTTATCGGCAGTGTAACAGCAAAAACGAAAAAGAAAGCACTCAAAAGAACAAGCAAGCAACACTTTTTAAGGGGTCCCCGTCCCTTTGCCCTATGCCTACCGCCCCTAGCTTTGATACGCAAACATGTAAACAATGCATCGGCCACAATGTCCAAATTAGGGTTCTTAACCAAACAAAAAAATAAAAATATGCAAATTATCTTGTCATCAAATCAAATATAAAAAGAAGTGGGGAGTTTGCCAAAAAGTGTCGGCCATTTTGAAATTTTATTTGTGTGTTTGTGTTTTCCTTAGAAATATTAGGAGAGCTCCTACTGTATAATATTGCTTAATATCCCTCAAGGAATGCGTGCCCCAAATTTGATGCTTTTATCCGCCTTTGTATACAAGCACAACGAAAAAAAAAAAGCACGCCAAAAATCAGCAAGCAACCATGGGGGGGGGGGGGGGGAATCCTACCCTTTTGCCCTCCCCCCTCCCCCCGAGTTCAGACACTTATTTATAGTATTTCGCAAAAAAATGTAAACAATGCTTCTACCACAATGTCTAAATGAAGGTTCTTTAACGTATAGCCAAGCCGAAAATAAAGAAATACAAATACTGTCATCGAATCACCCATATGGCATAAAAGCGGGGAATTTGCCATAAGTGTCGGCCATTTTGAAATTTGATTTGTGTGTGTATACACGTGTAAGTGTGTTTTTGTCAAAAATTCCAGGAGGGCTCCTACTCTAATGTATTGTTTAATAGTCCTCAAATGAATCCCTGCGCCAAATTTGATGCTTTTATCTGCCGTGTATACAAGCAAAACGAAAAAAAAAGCGCGCAAAAGAACAAGCCAACCATTTTTTAAGGGGGTCCCGCCTCTTTTGCCCTACCCCCAGCATTTCTGAGACTTTACATTGCGCAAGAATATGATAGAAATGATGCTCCGACCGCAATATCCAACTTCAGTTGTAAACCAAACCAAAATTAGAATAACATCGTATCACCCATAAATGACATGAAAAGTGAGGGGTATGACGTGTCGACCATTTTGAAATTTGATTGTGTGTGTGTTTGTGTGTTTTCCTTAAGAATTCCAGGGGGGGGGGGGGGGGGCTCCCACTCTGATATTGTTTGATGGTCCTCAAGTAATCCGTGCGCCAAATCTGATGCTTTTATCCGCGGTGTATAGAGCAAAACGAAAAGAAAAAACACGCAAAAGAACAAGTGAACAACTATCTTTTTAGGAGGGGAGGGGGTGCGCTCCGCCCTACCCCTCCCCCAGCAGTTTAAATACTTACGCAAGTATTAAACATTGCTCCTACTGATTGGGCCGGATGCATAAACGCTAGCAATTGCTTGTGCTAGCCTTTTACTCGAATCCGTATGCATAAAAACAAGCAATTGCTTGCGAGCAGAAGCTCTTGCTAGCAAGTACAAGCAATTGCTTGCTGTCCGCAAGCAATTGCTTAGAGACCAAGCATTTGCTTAAAAACGTATGCATAAAACATACCTTTTGCTAGTTCTTGCTAGCAATTGCTTACGATTTTCCAAGCTCTGTAAAATGAGCTTGAGCTTTTTCTTATCTGGGACGTTCCCTTTTAAGTATCATTTTCATATTCATGGAAGAAAGACAACAATTGTGAAGGAGTGGTATAAATCTACAAGAAATTACTCTTAAGTAGAGTAAGAAATTTTTCATTTCAACAACGGGAATGTCCAGTGGTTAGCACGCAAAATTTGATGAAAAACAGGTAGGATGTCTCACTTTGGTGGAGAGCAAGGAGACGTCTCTCCACGTGCGATCTGGCAGATGCGGGCTATTGTAAGCAGTGGTGGGAATCAGCCAGTAATACGAGTGTGTTTATAGTTGTGTGTGTGTGCGTCTGTGTGTGCATTTATGAGTGTCATTTCATAGCTCTTCTGCTATGTCAGGAAATGTTTCCGCACACGTCACATGCCCTTTCAAATGCATGCTGCCACACTCGCCTTTGTTCTTGTGTTCGCACAGGCGTGACGCTATTGTTCGAACCCTAAGCAATTGCTTGCTGAATGCAAGCAAAAGGTATGTGCACAAGCAAAAGATTATGCATATGTATTTAAGCAATTGCTTGAGCTACACCTTTTACCAGACGAGCTTGTGCTTTTGCTTGAAGCAATTGCTTACAAGCAATTGCTTGTTTTATGCATTCGGCCCAATGTTCATATCAAGGCTCTAAACCAAATCAAACATAAAAAAATATGTAATACATGTATATTGTCATCATATGGCCCATATTTATGACATGAAAAGTGAGGATTTTGACAGTTTAGTGTCGGCCATTTTGAAATTTGATCTTTTTAGTGTTTTCTCATAAATTCCCGGAAGGCTTCTACTCTAATATTGTTTCATTATAGTCCTCAAGGAATCAAACGTTGGATGCCAATTAACGCTGAATGTTTCTTCGCGATTAGATTATTGACTAACATCAAACTTTCTTTTACCTTTTGTTCAGGCAACAAAAATAAAAACATGACCTTACGAATAACAACTTCGCATAATCAGAGAGGATGTGGAGTATGGAAGATGAACAACTCTTTGTTGAAAGATGATGACTATAAAGAAAATGTAAAGCGTGTAATTGCCAAATTTAGATTAGAAAATATTCAAATGAATGCACAGGTTAAATGGGATATGTGTAAAATACGAATTAAAGAATACACGATTAAGTATGCGAAACAAAAATATAGAGAAGTAGATGAAATGTGGAGAAAATTACAAAATAAATATGAGGATTTTTTGTGAAGACTGATGAAAATCCGTCTGAGGAAAATGTAAGGAAATGAACAGAAATTCAGAAGAGATATGATGATGTTTTAACACAAAAATGTAAAGGCGCGTTTATAAGGTCAAGACAGCAATGGACGGAAATGGTGAAAAATCCACTAAATATTTCCTCCAAGTTGAAAAAAAGGAATGCTCAGAAAACAAACAAACAAATAGACGGTATAAAAAGAGATGGAAAGTATGTAACGAATCAAGAACGTATACTCAAGGAAATATCTCCTTATTATAAAGAGCTGTACTCTCAGAAGTCAGAATTTGATGTTGATGAATGTGATGAGTATCCCTCAGTCGAAATCCCCATTCTTAATGATGAAGAGGCAATGTTATGTGAAGGGCTGATTACTGAAAAAGAATGTCTCGAAGCCCTTTTAACTATGAAAAATAATAAGTCGCCAGGTAGTGATGGACTGTCGGCTGAGTTTTATGAGTTTTGGGGATGATGTCAAGTCCTTATTAATCGAAAGTGTGAATGAAGGTTTTCGGATACAAGAATTATCTGAATCTCAGAAGCTTGCTATTTTTACATTATTGTAAAAGAAGGAGGACAAACAATGTTTGGATAATCAATTGGAGACCAATATCCTTATTAAACATAAATTATAAGATTATAGCAAAGGTATTGTGCAAAAGACTGAAGAAAGTAGTAGAAAAGTTGGTTTCCTTTGATCAGACAGGTTACATCAAACGTCGTTCGGCTTTGCAGAATTTACGTTTAGTTCAAGACGTTATTGAATACTGTGATTACTGTGATTTGTCAGGTATCTTATTATTCATTGATTTTCGAAAGGCCTTTGATTGTGTTCGTCATGAATTTGTTTTTCATTTATTGCGTAAAATGAATTTCAAAGAATGTTTTATTGGTTGGATTAAAGCATTATATTTTGATGTTAAAGGGAGTGTTGTAAATAGTGGATGGGTATCAGAGATGTTTGGAATAAAACGGGGAATAAGGCAGAGCTGCCCACTTTCCGCTTTATTATTCATACGTGTAGTTGAAGTAATGGCCTTGAGAATTAAGCAGAACAGTCAAAAGGGTACTATTATTTCCGGCAACGCGGCCCAACAAAAAGAATTCAAAATGTCACTACTGGCTGATGATACTGTTATTTTTGTTACTTCGATAGAGTCTGTTAATATAGCCCTCGGGGAAGTTAAACGTTTTGGGCAAATTGCTGGACCAGTTTTGAATGTCATAAAAACAAAAGCAGTAACAATGAAATTTCAAGAAAATAGTGTAAATGATCTGAATTTGACCAGTGAGCCTGTGAAATATTTGGGTGTATTTTTAACAAAGAACAGAAACGAATCTGAACAATTAAATTGGTTTTCAAAATTAGAAAAGTCAAAGCTATTTTAAAGTTCTGGAGAATGAGAAATATAACATTGTATGGTAAAGTGGTTATTATTAAATCATTGATAATTTCACAATTTGTGTATGTAGCTTTAGTATTACCATTTCCAGAGAAGTTCATTATGAAATTGAATAAATTGATGTATAATTTTCTTTGAAATTCTAGGAGAGAAAAAATGAAGCGATCTATTTTACTAAATCCTACTGAAAAAGGCGGTTTGAATATGTTTGATTTACATGCTCGATTTCAATCGTTGTATTTGTCGTGGTTCGCAAATTATCAAAATTGTCATCCAGACTCGCCATGGAAGTTTATGTTCATATCTTGGGTAGAGAAAATCGGTCCAAGTCCACTGATAATGAAAACGAACTGTTCATGTTAAGATATGTTAGCACTATATGTGCAAGAAGCATAGACTAACTCGTTTCTACACTCATTGTTTACTTTCGTGGTGTGATAAACTGAGATAAACTGATTTTCTTCATGTGAATAACATAGATGAAGTATTGTGGTATAATTCACAGTAATATATGTTTTAATGGAAAACTTTGTTTTTTGAAGAATGGCAAAAGAAAGGTATCTTGACACTTAATGATGTAGTGGAAAATGGAGGTTTTAAATCTCGTGTGTCAATTTGTTGTGCTCTTAATTCTGATGATTTATTAGTGGACTTTAAGTATTCAAAACTCAAAAAGGCAATTCCAAAGATATGGGTGGAACGTATGTCAGAAGTAGATAAATGTGAAAACGCTCAAAAAGATTGTGATATTGATTTACATGTAATAAAGGACAATGATTATATCAGATTATTTAAAACAACATTGAAACAATTTCATAATTTGTTATGTGAGAGTAAGAAAAGTGATCTAACTATATACTGTTATATTGGAAAGATAGATTTGATTTGAATACTGTTTTGAAACAAAAATTTCGAAAGCTAAGGAACAACAAAGTTGAGCAATGCTACTTCAAGACATTACATTGTATTTTACCTTATAGATATAATCTTTACAAATGGAAAATTGGTGTCCGAAGATTCGGATTTAGCGCCGCAGATATAGACTCTGCCCCTATAGCATTAACGAGTGATGAACCTTATTGGTCAGTGCGTCGCATTCCGTGGTTACTGATTGGTCATGCTGAGACCGCTGGCGCTAAGCATGAATTAACATCATGACGGTTGCTAAACAGACCTTCTAATTGTCAAGAGGTGATCACGACTGCGTTGGAAAGGAAACTTTGAAGGCCGTTTTCTCGAAACACTGATTTCCTAGACCACTCATTATGGTCTCATAAAATCACCAATGGTCCTCCCCCTTCGTCAGGGATGACAGTGCGAATGAATTGATATACCCACAAGAGTACTTTTGCGAGTCGTGTTATATAAGTTTGAAATTAAAGCGGAGAAATAAGGGAATAATGTCATGTCAATTTCAGAAAATCGACCTCCCTCGACTTTCGGATGCTTTTGTTGTAGCGGGACGTATTGTTACATAGAGTTAGGCAATTCTCCATTCCCTAACTATATATGTATTGTAATACTGTTTCCATTTCTGTTTTATAGTCCCTTCCTTGATAGTTCAATAACCCATAGCACAGTAACCCCAACACCTGTCCATTACCCCTCATGTCAATAGGAGTCTTTATGTAGACTACCAAGGCTTTCCCCAGGTTAGTTTCCTCCCAACAACCCCACATCAAAGTATCCACTCCCATTGTGGTCAGAAACTTATCACCCCTTATCCAGTTCCCTTCCTGCCACAAATTCATCTCCCATTATCCACAACACTATTCCTTTGTTTCAGGCCCCCAAATGAGTAAGACCACACCCTATACGTTTCCATGCCCACGTTGAATTGACCAATCATATTGTGTATGGACCATGTGCTTTTCAGGATGAGATTTTTTACAAGTTTTAAAGATGGTTTCTGAAAGTAAAATCGAGACACTTCTACTCCACGCTTCAGCCAGATGAGAATGTAGCATTTCATCTGCTCTTTGAACATGTTGTGATTTTATCTGTGTTACCGGCATTGGAGATATTTGTAACTCTTGTAACTCCTATGTTACACTTTTACTATTTTGCTGTCTGAGTTTCGGAACTCAGTAATAAACAGACTTCGACAGTATTTGGACTCCACAACTTCTTTATTTCGTTGATGACTCCAGCGTAACTTATGTTTGAATCTGTGCCTCTCACCGCTATACACAATGTCACAACACATGTCAACTTTATATATATTCCCTCCATGTTTTAAACTCATGTGACATGCACAAGGTATAATGTATTCACATTAGTCCCTCTTTTGGAGGGGGTTGTGATATTTCTTTTTGATACCACTATGTACTACATAATGAATCTTACCATAAACTGTGATCATTAGATTTTAATAATTTATTTTATATAATGGATTAAAACCTAATTCTGCGATTGTAAATCGCACGAGGGAGAGGAGGGTGGGTTGGCTGTCGATATCTTCGAAAGAAATGTGTAGTTTGATATTTTTTGTCACTCTACTATCATTAGTGATGTGCTCTAAGGTAGAGCTAGTGATGTACATGCTTATTTTTTCGTTTGTCTCTGCATTGATGTTTAAATGTTTCATCCTTGTATTCATTGGCAACGCCAAATGTGCACATTTGCTCTTAAGGAAGGTCACATGTTTACAATTTTTAATTGAACGTACCGAAGTGTCACCAACACAGGTTGAACCTATGCATCCCTATGTTCTCATATTTACCTATCGAAAATTGTTTCATACATTATCCCACCTAGTGTCACATTCCATTCGCATTTGCAGTGCCCCGGTACTTCTTAATTGTTCACTTGTTATTCGCATTTCCGAATTCCATGCATTCACGCTGGTGTATTTTTCCTCCTTCTTGCATAAACATGTTTTTCCAATGTCGGCATCAACTGTCCAGGTGCATGTATGTCTCAAAGACAAACATGTTTACGTGTCTTCTACCATTTTGTGTCCAGGTAAACGGCAATATGGCTTGTCCAACATTGCTGTACATTCTGTTACATTTCCCAACGAAAATAGGATGAATTGCTTTGAGTTTTATCGCAATGAATATGAGTAATGCTTCTGTAGATGTTCGGTCATTGGAAGGTGAAAGTTCTGCAACCATTACAAATAATGAGAACGGTGATAATTCTGACTTAAATTTTTTTTCAACCACAGAAACCGATGAATTAAAACTTGATTTTGATCCTAATGATATTCCACCTCACATGTTTTCTAAAAGTTACTACTTAGAAAAAGATGTCATTACATTATCCATTTCGGACCCAAATCAAATCTTTGTTTCTCATTTTAATATCAGGAGTTTAAACCAACATTTTGATCAACTTCGCTTATTCATTGATGAATTACGATTCACATTTGGTGTCATCGGCCTCAGCGAAACATGGTTACAGGAGGTGTCTCCTTCTTCATTGTTTCATATTGATAGATTCAAACTGATTACAAACAATAGACCGTGCAAGAAAGGAGGTGGAGTTGGTTTTTATGTAACAGAAAATTTAAACCATCGGTTATTAGAAGAGTTCAGTTTTATGACAGAATTTTTTGAAAGTATTTTCATTGAGATAAAAGTACCAAATAAAGGAAATGTAATTGTTGGAGAAGTTTATAGGCCACCAAACTCTAATTTTACTGAATCCGGTGAATTAATCCACGGTATTTTGTCGAATAACTATTTCAAGAATAAATTATGTTTTCTTATGGATGATTTTAATTTAAATCTTTTAAATTATGATAATCATAATTGCCAAGAGTTTCTTAATCAACTGTTGTCTAAGTCTTTTATTCCTCTCATAAGAAGACCTACAAGAATCACCGACCTCTCTTCTACTTTAATAGATAATATATTTGTTAACAAGTCATTTTCTGATATTTCATCTGGTATTGTTGTTACGGATATCTCTGATCATTTTCCTGTGTATGCACTTATTGGTAGTATCCACCCTCTTGCTGACAGTGTGCAAAAAATTCCGGTTTTCGTGTTATGTCAGACTCGAACCTGAATAGTTTTAGAGAAAGGTTGAAACTCGTTGATTGGTCGATTGTATATAATCAAAATGACGTAAATCTATCTTTTGATATTTTCATAGATATTTTGGTAACTCAGCTTAATATTGCTATCCCTTGTAAATTCTCTAACTCAAATCATAAAAAAGTACCCCGGCAGCCATGGGTTACAAAATCACTTTTAAAATCAATTAATAAGAAAAATAAACTTTATCATAAACATCGCAAAGTACCCACAGATTCAAACAAGTCCAGATATCAACAAATACTCAGTATCGTAATATCCTCACTTCTGCATTACGGTCAGCCAAAAGGATGTATTTTATGAATCAATTCGACAAATGTAAATTTGATGTGAAGGGTACGTGGAGGGTGATAAACCGAGCATTGAAACGTAATACTGATAATAACGTGCCTAGTTATATTCAAGAGGATGATGTTCGTATTGATGACCCCATAGATATAGCTGAAGTTTTTAATGATTTTTTTTTGTAAACATTGGGCCAAATCTGGCTGATAAAATTCCTGAAGCGCAGCGAGAATTTCACTCTTTCCTGGGTAGTAGGAATATGGAATCTTTATTTTTTGTCCCAATTGTCGAAGATGAAATAATAAGGATTGTTGACAAGTTAAATAATAAAAAAAGTTCGGGATATGATGGAATCACAAACTTCTTGGTAAAAAATGTGATTCATGAAATAATTTCGCCTCTTACTTATATTTTCAATCAATCTTTATCTACTGGTAAAGTTCCTCAAAAAATGAAAGTAGCCAGAGTTGTTCCCATTTTTAAAAAAGGGCGAAAAGACCTTGTCAATAATTATCGCCCCATTTCTCTTTTAACTTCTTTTTCAAAGATACTCGAAAGACTTGTGTACAAACGCACCCTTAATTCTTTTCTTCAGTCTAAAATATTTACTGAATCTCAATTTGGATTTCGGAAAAAACATAGTACAACTCACGCATTACTCAAGTTTATCGATAAGATAGCTCATGTTATAGATGATGTTTCTCACACTGTCGGTGTTTTCCTTGACTTCTCCAAGGCGTTTGATACATAGACCATGACATATTACTTTATAAGTTAAATCATTACGGAATTCGGGGAAGGGCGCTAGAATGGTTCACTGATTATTTAACGAATAGAAAACAATTTGTAAGTATTCACGGTCACGATTCCCAACCAAAACTGATTTCTTGTGGTGTTCCACAGGGTTCCTTGTTAGGCCCACTTCTCTTTATTCTATATATTAATGATATCCAGAACTCCTCTAAGATTCTCTCCTTCGTTTGCTTTGCAGATGATACAAATTTGTTCTTCTCTCATCAAAATCCTGATGCGCTTATAAACATAATAAATAAAGAACTTGTTTCTGTCCAATCTTGGATTTTTGCGAACAAATTATCCTTAAACATTGATAAAACTCAGTATATGTTATTCAGTAATTCGCTACCTGTGTTACCTCTCTCTGTCAAGATAAACAACATTGATCTGTCACAGGTCAACAATACAAAATTTTTGGGTCTTCATATCGATAGTGATTTATCTTGGAGAACCCATGTTAATTATGTAAGCAGAATTATTGCTAGAAATACCGGGGTTCTTAACAAACTTAGCTATTATTTTCCAAGTAATATTCTACAGAGCATATATTCAACTTTGATATCTCCCTATCTCAACTATGGGATTCTGGCGTGGGGAAATGCTTCTAAAAACCTTATCGATTCGTTATTTCGTGTACAAAAACGAGCTGTTAGAATTGTTAACCACACTGGATATTTATCCCACACGAACGAAGTTTTCGTTAGTAATAAAATTTTGAAAATTCCTGAGTTATTTTATTACAACGTCGGCCTGTTTATGTTTCAATTTTCAACTGGCCAATTACCAGACGTATTTTCCCAAATGTTTACAAGAAATTATACAGTTCATGATTATCCAACTCGTCAACGTTACGCATATCACCTTCCACGTACCCGAACAATTTTCGCGAAAAAAAAAACCCATTATGTTCGCTGGACCCAAATATTGGAACGAACTCCCTATGGAACTTGTAAGTTGCACCACTGTAACCTCATTCAAACGAAAACTGAAGCAATATCTTCTTAGCAGCTACATTGTACGGCATGCATAGTGTATAGTTCTTGTTGCTCTTTACATGTTACCCCTTGGCTATCCCACCTTAGTCCGGCGGGATCCTAACCATGAACACTATTTTTGAACAGTCTGTCTGTTGCGCTGTTCATGCACCTATTGTTCCACTCGGTTATCGAAATTCTCGCGCGTGACAGCTGTCGGTTACTATGGTCACACGGAATGCTTGGTTTTAGGACCCATGCTGGAATGTTACTCCTGAGCTTTCGGTATTGTTTACATTCACGACAAATCTCATTATCCCACCTTCTACTTATGTATTTATGACATACAGTTACGCCATTTTCTATACTCTGCAACACACCCCTTGAATCTCTGCAGTTGTTGTTCACTGCTGCAACATGTGACCTTTCTGTTTACTGTATTTTTATTTAGTGACATATATTTAATTGGATTTTTTGTTTTGTTTGTTTTAATCGGTTTCCCCAGATATAGTTGGTCTTAAAAAACATCCGTACTTTAAACTTCCCTAATCTGATTACTCACGGGACCTGCGGCTGTACAAGCTAATGCTTTTACGCAGGCCCCATCATATTTTTTTCGCATTATGACCACAGTTTAAATTGGCATGCATACAGACCTCGTGTTTATACCAAATCAAACTTCTGTACATTCTGATGAAGTCTCATCTAAATTATGTTTTGTATAATTTTCGTATTTATATGCTTTATTGTGATATATGTGAGAAATATGAAAATAAAATTGAAATGAAATGAAATAAAAACTTCAACGATCCCACATGGCGCCCAGCGCTAATACATAACAGTATATCACTATTTCCAAAACATGATGAAAATGATGAAGACTTTCCCCATGGGGCAATTACCCCGGACCCTCCCCCCTGGCCTTAATCCTATTCCTAATCCTGAACCTAATCCTAATCCTAACCCAAACTCCTAACCCTAACCCTAATCTTTACTCTAACCTTACCATTAAAGGGAACGTAAACCCAAAGAGCAATGTGGATTGAGTGAAAGCAGCAACATTGGTAGAACACATCAGTGAAAGTTTGAGGAAAATCGGGCAATCGATGCAAAAGTTATGAATTTTTAAAGATGTCATAAACTAGTCAAGTCTTTGATTGTTCCAATCCTTGTGGGATTCATTTAAGAGTACTTATATCTACTGTCGTGTGGAAATTATTTTTTAATTTTTACAACTGTATGATAGTTTTTAGAACTGTAATCAAAACACCAAGGCACTTAAAGGTTTTTCATCGCAAATCACATTGAGATGTATTCAATTTTAAGGATTGGAACAATCATGCAGCATTCCCACTGATTCCCACTGATCTGTTACTATAGCCATCCCCTTTAATGTGCCACAGACTTGACTAGTTTATGACATCTCGAGGACGCTAGTAGTCAGCTCTGTTTTGAAAAACATCAACATACATTGATGTCTGTCAAAAATATGTTTATTATGGATGTTGTGTAATAGGTTACACTTACAGATTTAAGGCACATTTATTTCTCTTTCGTATAAAAAATGTTACTTTTTTTAAAGTAATAAAGTCTGATGTAGTCAGTAGGCGATACTATAATGAATAATGTAATTAATGCCCCGTCACTGACCAGGCACGCTAACCTGGAAACATTAAACTACACTATTACTTGAATATGAGACCATACTGAATCAAATAATTTTCACAAAACAATAGATATATAATGTACTCTTAAATGAATCCCACAAGGATTGGAACAATCATCCTCCAGCATTCCCTCTGATTCCCACTGATCAGTTACTAGCCATCCCAGAATGTGCAGTGCCGTCTAATATACTGATATACCAGGGGCGGATCCAGGAATTCTGTAAAGGGGGGGAGGGGGCGCAATTAATATTTCTGGTGCCACTTCCGGGTTTCATTTAATTTTTTCTTTTTATTTCTTTTGTTATATATTTTGCTATATATATATATAAAGGGGGGGGGGGGCGTGCACCTCTTACGCCCCCCCCCCCTCCGCCTCTGTATACAAATGATGCACTGGTGCGAGTGTGTTGGATAGTGGAAATGCACTCGAGAGTATAATTCCTAAATTATACAAGTAATAAGAAGTATAATTAGAATTCTATTAGTAATAATGAAGTATAAGTCGAAGAGGTTAGCATTTCCCAGGTGTTTAAGGCAGTGAAGTCACATAATGAAATTCAAAGTAGGTAAAAATTCCAGGCAGTCCCAGTTGGCTATAAATACCCGTGTCAGTGAGCAGTAAGCATCTTTTCAAAGAGAATACGGCTTTAAATAGACAGCCCAGCAACACCATGCAGTATTGGGTGCAATGCAGACAATTAGCCCACTGGTCCTTCTCATCATACAGACAAGCAATAAATAAAGCACAATCATTGCTGTTCCAAAGGCACGGAGCATTCTTATACGTATGGACATCTCAAGTCAAGCAATTAAGCAGAACATCAGCATACAGTATAAGGGCCCACCAGTTTTGACTTCTGTACAGTGTTGTAAGGGGAGGGTTCAGATCTGAAGGGTATCGATCAATGAGATGCTGGGTGGGAACCTCTTCGACTTATACTTCATTATTACTAATAGAATTCAAATTATACTTCTTATTACTTGTATAATTTAGGAATTCTATTACGTAATACTCGTATAAGTCTTCAGAGGTTAGCATGTTCAAAGTTTCGTACAGAAGTCAGTCTAGTGGCATGATTGAGGGCAAGAGGACAAGAAGGATGATGGGCAGTTTTCACAACAAGGTTGAAACTTTGGTCATGACTCCTCATGCATAGAGAATGTCTATCGATGGTGACACACATTGTCGCAAACAAGAGAAGAACTCGAGCAAAGTTTGCTTGAGAACCTACTAGTATAAGACCCCGTTTACAGTGCGGGGCCGGGCTCGGCCGCGGCTCGGCCGCGGCCGAGTCCGGCCTCAATTGCGCGGCCGAGTCCGGCCTCAATTGCGCGGCCGAGCCTCGCAATTTTGTCCGTTTACACTGCTGGGCTCGGCCGCGCTTTTGATTCAAACCTTTCAATATTTTGTCGTAGTGGCGCTCTGCTTGTAAACAAACGCAATTTGGTATTGTCTGGTTTTCAGACCCTTTGCCAAATGAATTCCGCGGCGACGAAGTCGCCGTTCGGGCAAAGGCCTTTGCCGAAGGAAAAAATCCTTTGCAGGACAAAACCACCTTAAACTATACTAGTTTTCGACGTTGAGGGGGTTAATATCCTGAATAGCGAAAGATACAGGCAGAGGGTTTGGAAGCCAGACTAAAATTGGCCGCGCAATTGGCCGCGCATTTGGCCCAGTTTGCGTTTACACCAAGAAGAGGCCGGGCTCGGCCGCGGCTCGGCCGCGGCCGAGACCACCTCCAGAGCGAGGCCAAATGCGAGGCCAATTTTGGCCTCGCATTTGGCCTTTTGCGCGTTTACACTGAAGCGGGGCTGGGCTCGGCCGCGGCTCGGCCGCGGCCGAGCCTCGCACTGTAAACGGGGTCCTAGGTGCAAGGCATAGGTTTTGAGTATGATATCATTTTGATACCTTGCGTGCTTTAACTGGAGCAGGATTAAGCATGATAGCGCACAGACAAAGTAATCACATACAATGGACCTCTTGTACCGATTTTCCAATCAAGACATAATCCTAATCATGTTCCTTAATATTCATGTACATTTGAAGGAAGAATTAGACATTATCCAGTTCATACTCGGCATAGTAATATTGCAGCAATAATTAGAGGCAAGTCCATTGCATTTTGGGTTGATATTAGAGTTTAAATTCATCAGTTTGGTGGACCGAATCTCCTAAACGAGTGGCCGAATAATGTGTCGCCATTTTCCAATGCACAACGTAACGTGATTTATGGTCTTTAAGTGTCTTATCTGACTCGTATTATGACATTGTTCTTAACTGAGATACTAATATACAGGTATACACATAATATCACAATTTACATGTATCTTTCTAACTCAGCAGAACTGAGGATTGTTGAACTATAATGTGGAATCAATTGTTAGAAGGTAGAAGGTTCAAAATGTACCAGCGTTCGTCCAGTCAGTTGTGGACAAGATTTCATTATGACCTTTATACTTCATGCACGAAAGTTTAGAAGTTGCGGCCCTTCTGTAGCTATGAGCTGAGAATGTGATACAACTTTCATATTAGCATCCGTGGATGTCTTACCAGACCAGAGTCTGGGATGAACGCGGGATGACTGTGCTCCCAAATCCTTATGTATATGAACACGAGGTACGTCCTGTGGTACCCTTTCATACTGATCTCGAAGACAGAACAAACTCGGTACATGTTCCCATAGCAACAATACATTCATACCTAATTGTATGCAGCAGTCAGTACAGTGTACAGGGATGTATACATCCAGGTATTGACAGTATATTAGTTATATTTTAAGTGTTTATACAAGCAGCTGCGAGGGACTGGCTGCAGCCTCCGCTCCAAGATGCTTATCGTCACCGATTTGTTGGGATGTTTCGGAGAAATTATGAGTTTGCTTTCTGAACTTGCTCGTTGGAGATGTTCTGTGCATTTAATATACTCATGAAGAGTTGATCGGAACACAGAGTTTAGGGTTGGAGGTAAAAGAAGGCACTTTAATTACCTGGTTAGAGATATACCTTCCATATCTCTAATGTGCAAAGTATAACGTGGCATCATCTTCCGGTAATGTCATAAGAAGTAGATGTCTCAGCATTTGTGTATGTTTTGCCGAAACGAGCTAGGAAAATTGTTTTTGGCTCAAGGCACTGAAGGAATCTATAGTTCATAGCTATCTTGAAACGATAAAAAGTGATTCAAAACAATTGAAACATCGTTCAATTTAGATACGCCCTTCATAAGTCTGACTATAGGGGCTGTTTGCCTATGTCATAGCTCTCGGTTTCAGGTAATATGGAAGACCGAGCAGGTCTATGAGTAAAGAAAATCGTGGAGTGGGCTTTGTTGAAAAGCTATGCTATAGGCTTAGATGTTGACAACGTGTTCTGTAGACGGGTTAAAAGGGATCACAAGATTGTTCAGAATACAGACATTGCTACTGTCTTCAAGCACCCTCATTTGTTTTGTTTATTGGTATTGTCTCGCCATGATGATGAAAGGAGCTTTGCAATGTGCTGCGATGTGTCTGCCACTTGTCATCGCTAGCAGAGAGCACCCATGCAGGCGGCTAGTGTGAGCTGGAGGCTCGTCGGTGGGTGAGGGTGTGGGGCAAGAATTTTCTCTTGGAGTAATATAGAGGTGGGGCTATTCGCATTTTGAGCGATAATGAGACCCATGGCTGCCGCCACCATTGGGGCAGTGAGGATTGTTCAGGTCACCTTGTTCAGTTGAAGCTTGTGGAGGACTGAAAACGTTCTAGGGTAAGGAAAAGGGCATCAAAATTCAGGGCAATAAAACTTGGCTTCCATTTGACATGAGGAGTGTTGCTAATCCATATGTAGAGTTTGTGGATTGTGTGGTGAAAAACCTGTAAAATAGTAATTAGTTGTTCATGTCTCTGCGAGACAAGCAGAAAACTTCAGAATTATCTACATCTGTTGAATGTGAAGCTGATATCCAATTGCTAGACACCAATTCCAATGTTGGCCGTGAATTCGTTCGGGTCAGGTATGCTACTAGCTGTAGAAATGTCTGACCGAATTATGAATAAGCACATTTTTTGTACACGAGCCACACAGGGCTTCAAGACCGTTCTGAATTGCAAGAGGTTCACACACATTGCTATGCGGGGAATTTTGTTTGGCACTCCAGACTCTCTGAGCAAAGGAATTGTCATTGTTCAGAATTAACTACTCTCCATACTGAGATGCAAGCATCGCTTGAAATTATCATGCTAATGAAGGTGGGAAATAATTCTTTGTCTTGCGAGACAGCCACCACCAAGGAATGTTTTGTATCGCATGACTAGATAACGACGCCAAACTTCGTGTCGATGTCATCTTCTGCTTTACGCAGAGCATAAGTTGATTTATTTTTTCTAGTCCCAAGTGACGAGAATGTAGATTTCTTTGTGGAAGGCATTAAAATCCCGAAATTTGGTTTCGTTGCCATACAAGATTGAATTTCCAAGGGCAGTAACCTTGTCAATCTTCTTCTGAGGAAAAAACTGAAAATCATTTGCTGGGAATTAATATGAGAACCAAGGAAGGTCTCGGCGTGCTTTGGGTTGAAACTGGATTTGTCGAAATCCTTACTGAAACTCTTTAAGGGTGACAAGTTGATCATTGGCTTTGTCAAGACACTCTTCTCTGGTGTGAGAAAGAATATGGATATCATCGAAATAGGTGATTGTTGTAATGCCACTACTCACCGAGGCAAAGACAGGTTTCATAACTTTAAGGAAATTCTGTGGGGTCGAATTAAGGCCAGATGGAAGGCACTGAAGGAATGCAGTGAAAATACTACTTAGTATTTCCATTCGAAAGACTATGCTTGATGAACAAGGTGAACGGATACGGATAAATATGCACCCTTTGGAGGGGCGAAATTAAGGCCGTAGTCAAGCGAAACTGTTCCACTCTGGTGTTCGTATCTTACAAATTTGTTCAAGTTTATCAAATTTATGATTGGACTTAGACCGCCAGTCTTTGGTAGCGCTAGAATAGAGTTGATACTCCATGTGAGGAATCTCTCTAATAGCTTGCTTTGCGAGAATGTTCGGAGACAATTCTACATTCGGTAGAATGTACACTTTGCAGAGGAAAAATTTATTGGTATGGGGTTGAAATGAAATTATTGGCTTCATAGCCAAATATTGTGGCCAATATCCAAGGCTCGGGAATTATTTTGACCAGTCATCTTTGGAATGCTTGATATTTCCAGCACTGAACGGTTTTGGACAGAACTCATCCTTTTTTTTTTTTTTTTTTTTTTTTTTTTTTTTTTGCTGGCTTGCGTAGAGACATTCATGACACACGATGTATGCTTATGTGACACTAATCTTGTCAATTTTTCTCAGATGTCTTTCTGAACAACTTTCTACCAAGTGGAATCGACTTGCTGCGCAAGTGTTGTTGAGAAGGGTTGAGAAGGGGTTTCAAGATACCTCGATGGTGCATGCTCAGATCATACGATAAGCAAAGCCCGGGAGTGTCAGGCCATCGATGGTGACATGAGTTGTTAAAATTCTCGTTGTGTGAATTGCATGGATAGTTATCCGTGCATGATCTGTGAATTTCAGAAGGGATTTATCTATGTGGTAGAAGTCCCTTCACTACATTTTGTTGTAGAAGTTGGGAGCTCACAAGACCCAAGGCCTCGTGAAGGAGGATCGCCCAAATTTTGCTCTCGATTTTTGGTGTGATAACTGCTTGGGCATTCGATGGCAATTGAGCATTTGCTTCGCGATTTTATAGAGCACTTACCTTCTGATATGGGCAGTGTGACTGCCTTCATTAGCAAATCAGCCAATTTTAAATTAGGCCCAAATGAGATCAGAATTTAAGTTAAAATCAAATTTGGTACCAGGCTTTGAAAGAGTTTGGCTGTAAGGACATGGCATCCGGATCAATTCGGTTGTCAAAATGACCATAACCACAAGGGCAGAGTCAAGGCCACCCATACAGGGCAAGGCAATCACTTTTGCCAGGAAGGAGGCTGACGTGAGAATATCGTCGTCTGTTGAGCTGCCGATGGGGATGGCTAGCTCGCTGAAGTCTTCGATGGGCGGGGCAGCGCCCCTGTCCCCGCGGACATGACTCGCATGTCCGGACTAATCGCCGGGAGGAGTAGCTCTCCTGCACCAGCTGCCATGGCTCGCATGCCGTTTGTCATTACCACGGTGTGCCGCCGCCCTATCCATGAAGCGGGAGAGTATCTCGGTCTCTCTAGTTGAGCTTCAAGGCGGCCTTCCATGCCCTGATCTCCCCGCGGGGATGGGGGCTGAGAGGTAGCGTCGTCTTCCTGATCACTAGACATTGGAGTTTGAGATGTATAATCAGGGAGGTGTCTCACCTCCCTGGTATAATTCACTGCCGTCACACTTGAAAAAGATGCTTACTGCTCACTGACACGGGTATTTATAGCCAACTGGGACTGCCTGGAATTTTTACCTACTTTGAATTTCATTATGTGACTTCACTGCCTTAAACACCTGGGAAATGCTAACCTCTGAAGACTTATACGAGTATTACGTAATAGAATTTACATGGTGCAACATGGACAAGGCACAGCAGGTTGCACGACATTGTTAATACCCGGCAGTGCGTAAACCTGTACATAATTTCGTTAATAGAAATGGCTTTTGAACTATGTTAAGTATGATATCAGCTGATAACACTTTGTATTTCAATACAGGGGCGAATCCAGTAATTCTGTGAAGGGGGCGCAATTTACATTTCTGGTGCCACTTCCGGGTTTCATTTCATTTTTTTTTATTTCTTTTGTTTTTAACGATAAGTAAAGGGGGGCGTGCGCCTCTTGCGCCCCCTCTGGATCCGCCACTGCAATACAATTGGGAGGCTTTCCGACCGTGTGAAAGCGATTGTGTGGGTTCATGTTGCGCGCACGTATGTACTCTACGAGAATGCACGGCCACGAAACTGTTATAGCTACACTACATTATAGCTGCAAACGGCTACATAACAATCGATAATCTGCCACGAACACGCAGTGCAGTGACGCTTTTTGTTGCACACTATTTGCATGCTCGTGCATGGTAGTAGTAAAACAAACACTTGTTGACTCGTTTCACCGCTTCTGATTGGCTACATTCTTGAACCCATCTGTATAAACTCATACGTCATTGCTTTACCATTTTTAAATGTATACCACAAGGGGAAATGTGTATGATTGTTGTACAGTTGTCATAATTCTCGCTTTGCCCTGGTACAACTTGGCGTCTTCAGCAAGATGGAATACAGTACACTATCTTTATTGTAAGTGGAATGCGTAACTTCATCATGGGAATTTCCTGATGTCAGCGCTTCTGATTGGGTATATTCTTAAACCAATAATACTCGTGTACATTGGTTTGCCCTGCTGCTGTTTACCAGAAGGATAAAGGTGAATGAGTTGTTGTTCTCTTGTCACAGTTCACTCTGTCCAGTACGTCTTGGAGCCTTTTCGAAACCCTCTAGCAAGATGGAAAAAACTTCATCGTGGATGGAATACGTACATCCATCGTGGATGGAAGACGTAAATTCATCGTGGATGGAATACGCAGATTTATTGTTGGAGTATCCTGCCTCTGGTTGGTACCCACTTGGACCAATTGCATTTTATGCAGGAATTTCAATATCCTTTTTCGCGATGATCATAAACATTTTATCAATGTCCGCGATACTTGCAAGTCGCCACTTGCGGAGAAAGCAAAACATTCTCATATTTAACTTAGCTTTGTCTGATTGCCTTGCTGCTCTGTGTGGACTTGGATGGTTTGCTCAAATATTTCTGACAGAGTTATACGAGGTTCGTTTCAATTGTTCGTCTTTCACTCATCTTATCAATTATCTCATCGTAGAAGTAGGGAATGATTATGTGGGCAGAAATTAGAGCGGTTTTCTACTTGAAATTATTATGTGAAACCGTTTATATCTTCTTTTGTAATTTGTAAATATGCGTTCCGACAGTTATCATTTGAAAAAAGACCATGTGTTCAGTTAGTTATAATGTGATATTTCACTTTTTACCTGTGGCAGTCAATTGTCTCTGATAAATTGATTTAACAACTGGCACACACATGCATACATACACACACACACATACAATAACAACATAGCGTCGCACACACTGCCAAAACGCCCAGACTCAGAACGGGAATACATACGTTTTCGTTACCCCTATTCTTTATTACATTTATTTTTCATTAAATTATTTGAACAACTTTTGTGTACATTTATTGTGTACTTTGAGTGCCAGCTGTCACATACACACACACACACACACACACACACACACAATAACACCGCAATGTCAAAAGGCCCTGGCACAGAACGGGCATAGGCCTATACGTTTTCGATATATACTCCTTACATTCATATTAGACATATCATAAGATTATATGATACAACCATGAGTTCTTTGTCTGTCTTTTTTTATTTCCTCAATCAGGTCTCCTGGCGGTTTTTGTTCTTCTCTGTTAGTGCATCTCTGTTCCCGCCCACCATGGTTATGTCGATATTGACTACGCTAGAACTAGCCATCCATCGTTTGATTGTGTTTCGTCTCGACCCGCTATGTCACGACAATTGGGTCACTTCTAGAAGATTGATCCTAGTAGTTGTTTTAACCTGGCTGCTTGTTGCCGGAGCTATAATTTTCATCATCTTTGATATTCGAAAACTACGTTATATTATGTTGGGTTTTGCCGTTACCAGCCTCGCCAGTCAAGTAGCCATCGTGGCAATATATTACACGATTTATAGAGTTATTAAGTCATCGGCTCGAAATGTGAATTTATCAGTCAGAAACAGGACCAATAAGAGAACATTAATTACGTTTGTTTTAATTTCCGTGACGACCATGCTATGCGTGTGTCCTCTAAACGTCTTTATGGTCTCGATGTATCAGTCTAATTATTTCTTCCCTTTTGACTCTAACGTTGTGGGACAAGTTTGTCAGTCTCTCCCTGTACTCAATAGCATTCTGAACCCAGCGATCTACTGGTTTCGACTTACGGATTTCAGGGCCGTATTGCGAGGTTGGTGCGCCAGATGCAGAAGAAGACGAGAACGCCAAGCACTGCCAAACAGGCCACCTGGAAGGGAAATATCAGTTGCTCATATTCACCTAAATGTAATTTCTCAGCCATAACGGAGACCGGAAGAATCGAGCGAATCCGGGATATTGTAAATTGTATGTATAAGTATACTCAGCATATACGAGGGGCGACTGAAAAGTTTTGAGCCTTCAAGAGATGGTAAGAGGCAGAAGTACTTTATTGCTCTATTTTTCTACGTAGTCCCCTTATGAGTGCACACACTTCCTCCAGTGGTGACGTAGTGCCTCTATGCCGCTGTAGTAGAAGTTCTTTGGTTGGTCCTCCAGGTAGGAGTCAACAGCATCAATGACCTCTTCATCAGTGGTGAAGTGTTGTCCAGCCAAATCGTTTTTGAGGTTTGGAAAGAGGTGGAAGTCCGATGGGGCTAGATCTGGTGAATACGGTGGGTGTGGAACTAGTTGGAACCCACAGTCATGAATGGTTGCCATTGCAACAGCTGATGAATGCGCTGGAGCATTGTCCTGGTGAAACAAGACACCTTTTGTGATCATTTTGTGCATTTTTTATGAATCACCTGATACAGAAAGTTCAAGAACCTGTAAAATAAGGATAAAAATTGTTATGACCAAGAAATTTGGTTGTTAGGATTGAGATATAATGAAGACTTCATGGACCAAATTTGGCCTTCATATCATAATCCTTTCTATGTTAGGCTCAAATCTTTTCAGTCGCCCCTCGTACACCTATATATATATATATTTAAATTCCATTTTGTTCATGCTGAAAGATTTGAGGGTCGAGATCTTTCAGCGAGTTTTGATTTAAAGCTGCTTTCGACAATTGTATCACTCTTTGCATTCGAGAACGTATAAAAATAGGGATTTTCCTTGCATATTGCCTTCGCAAGTAATCAAGTAGGAAACTGCTGGTAAAGTGTTGTCATTGTCTCAATGAGTAATATGATTATTTACAATTGTATTCTCGTGCACTGGTGTTGGCGAAAATGGGACTTGCATTACTTAAAGACTTTTGCAGCATTCCATAGTAATATGGAGATTATTATGGTTAAATCAGACTGTAATATTTATGACCCTCTTCTTATGTTTACATCCACAAGTCTGTCCTCAGCTGAACGTCTGATCACTAATATATTTGTTGAATACCCACATCTAAAATACTCGACGATAATCATGGTTAAAACCTAATAAATATTATCCACCTGTGTCCAACAGTTTTCGGACACCCATGCTTTCATTTCTATGGCTCCGAGGCTATGGACGATGTTAAGCCGGCCTTATGATATTTAAATCTACACACTAATAAGAAATGATTGACGTTTGTCTTGCTCAATTCATCCATAACTGGAAATATTAGTGCACTTTTTCTCCAATATTGTATCGTATTGTATCGTATAATCAGTGGAAAGCGCAAGAGGGTAAATTATGTTACATTGCATTTTTATAAGTTTGATTATTTTTTTGTCATTATTGTTGTGCTAATGACTTTCTTGTCCTTCACAACAACAAAAAAAAAAAAAAGGAGAAGAAGGAAATTTAGGTAGGAAAAGAGTATGCCTTCAATTTGTCAAATTTATCAACATAGAAATGATTTGTAAAATCGTTGCATTTCATGACGCTCATTCGAAAAGATAGTGAATCACAGGGACACAAACCCTATACTTAGTTTAGATTAGTTCATTTTCAAATGACAAATAATTGATAGTACCTTTAATCCAGACAGTGTAAAATGGTTCAAACGGCAGCCTTACTCTAGAACAATGCTTAATGCAAAAATCAAATGTTGCTTTCTGAGAGCACAAGCGTATAACAAGCTAAAGTGGAGTGGAATTTATGATTGTTGGTTTTGAATGTTTATAAGTGTCCTTTCCGCTGTGTATAGGTTTGTTGTTGGCTTGATGTCCTCGTACCAGAACGGAAAAAACAAGCTAGGTGTTCTTGGATCAGATCTTAAAGTATAGGGAGACGGAGTGGTTTGCAAATGACCATCGTAATAAATAGATGGTGGCAAAATAAATTCACGAGTAACCATTCTGTAAGCTAGGAATCTTAGTATTCATTTTGATAATTAGTAAGTATGAAAACTTGGAATGAGAAAAACATTAATGATTGTGTGTGTCATTGTAGCAAGATTACAACATAAATTGGGGTCTTTTGTGAAAACAAAACCAGTAGAATGTAAATACAATCAAATGTTTTGGAATACCATCGACGCACGTAAATGATCCATCCTTGTTCATGGAACTCATCATTTCACTGCATTTTTATTTATCACAGACTCTTTTCAACTTTATTCGGCATACTTTGAAAGTATAGTGATAACTACAGTTCTGCAGTGTTTTGTTCACAATTCGCCACTTCACAGAGTCACGAGACCCAACACTATGTTGGAATGGTATTAGTAAAATCCATTAAAATGTGTTAAAGCAGTGATGGTACTTGACGTGCAGGGTAACAAGATAAATTCTTGGAAATGATCACTAAAAAGAAACTAGTAGAAACGAAAGTGGTACAACACAGAATGGATTCGAAAGCGCGCGAATATTTCACGCATGATTGTCATATAAAATTGCGAAATGTTAAGCCAACTGTTTGACCCCTATGTCGAGACGACAGGTTGGTTTGATCATGGACCTAAAACAAAAATGTTTGATCGACAGGAATTGATAGGGGCAGTATTTAGTGCACAAGACATGCCAACGGGTTTTCTCTTGACAGGGCTTGTATGAGTTTATAATGGTAATTAAGGGGCGATGGTTTTCGCCGTTACAGGTATGAGCTAAACAGGCGTCAGCAGACGGTGACAATGACGATGGGGGAGAGCTGTCTACGGCTTCTTGACCAGGGGACAACCTTCAGGCTTATCCCCAAAGACCATCAGCAGTATTTATGTTAACAGTTCGACCTCGCTTATCCGGCCATATCCGGGACCGGCGCTCACCCGGATAAGCGAATTGGCCGGATATGGGAGACACAATGTTAATGTATATAGCTGTCGTCCCAGTGCACTGGCAGCTAGGCACTGTAGGCAGGTAGCGTACCCCGCAACGGTGGTGTAATCTATGCTAGCTTTTCTTTTGGTGAATTTATAGATCATGACTGCTTACTTTTACGATGATAATGTGTTGTGAATTTATGTTAGTTCTGTCGGGAATATTGTAGGTAAATCGTGTGAGTTTTGTAGAAATATTAATTGAGTTTAAAGTAACTGGGTTTTTTTCTCAATTTTTGGATGAAAAAAAAAAAGGGCTATACTGCGTGAACGCGTCCGGATAATAAAGATTTCCGAAAAAGAAGGAGGCCGGATAATCGAGGTCGAACTGTATCTGCACTTGTTATGAATTGTCGGTTTACTGTGTAAATTGTATCCGGTTGTACATATGAGTTTGTGAATGTAATCACTACACAGATTGTAACCCTTCGTATACTCGGCCTTACATTGGTATAGGCCTACAGTGGTCAGAAGAGTCTACTCAAATCCGAACTTTGTAACGTCTTCCTAAAGCATGACTGATTTATTGAAACTATGAGATTCTGCATCACCAGACATTTTTTTTTTTTTTTTTTTTGGGGGGGGGGGAGGGGTTGGTTTGGTTTACTTGTATTTTATTTCTCCAAATGCAATAACAAATGAAAACAAAGTAATACAGAGTATGCTAAAAAGGAGAGTTTAACATACAAATCAATATAAGAAATATCCATTTCATAACAGCATAAGTCTCTAATGACGTATATGAATCAAAGCAACATAGGGAGTACTGTATTTATGAAAAAAGGAGAAATCAATACAGGGGACCGTCATAATAAGCTTGACATGGATGAGGCCCTATATATATATATATATATATATATATATATACCAATATAATACAATACCAAATATATATCTACACATAAAACTCTTAATCTTAATTATACGAAACACATTTTTCGAAAGAAAAAAATAACAACGAAAAAGAAAAACAGTGGCGCTTTAAAGAAAAAAGTTTAGTTGGGACAGATCCTGAAAGAGCAGATTTTACGCTTAAAAAAAATATCATAACTCAATTCTAATGGACTCTCCTAAGCTATCCCAATATTTGATATTGGATAACAAAAATCAACGACAAATAGATTATATGACAATGATTCAGCGGCCATTTCTTTGAGCGCTGTCATAAAATTCGACCCTGAATTCGAGTGTCCCGATATATATATATATATATATATATATATATATATATATATATATATATAATTATTTACATATTATATATATATATATATATATATATATATATATATATATATATATATATATATATATATAGTGTGATGATGCTGATACTCGTACCGTACATATATTTCATTTCATAAACAGATAATAAAGCTGAGGAAGACCAAGGTCGAAAGCTTCGTAACAGCCGGCTTCATGCGACATCTTTTGTCATCTACATTGTCTCGACCATATATATATATATATATATATATATATATATATATATATATATATATTATATATATATAGTGAATATGTTCATTATATATCACGGGTCAACATTGTAGGAAAAACATTCCTTTGCCAACTCTGGCAATTATGCACATGATCATCATGTATCTTTGTCAGTGTCTAGGTCCTACTTGCCATGACTATAGTGCCAATTCCACTTGCGTTCTGTTGTATCAACAGGTGGTGATATTTAGTGTGACGTTATCACGTACATGACCCGCAATACCTCCTTTTTTATTATTATTCCTTACCAACACTCATCCCTATCCAGGTTTTGGGCAAAATGCTACTAATTGTTTTATCAAAGAAGTCAGAAACCCTATCTTACACTTTTCTAGAATGTCTTAAAATTATGATGATGCGGGTAAAGTATTTTTTTTCCATTAGACACCGAGATAAGCACTACACTATATAATTATCTTTATAGATTTTGTGTATCATTATGTATTGACTAATTATTGTAATACGACTTTTTATTCCCGTGTCAGCGGGCAATCAATATTTCTTGTCGAGTAAATGATTTTAGATTTTCAAAAGAATGCACGATCGGAGAGCATACCTCTAATTTTCATTACAGGACTACAGATATGTATATATAGTACGTGTATAGTAAGTAACTTATCATAATATCATGGTTTCTGCACCGTTTAAGAGAAATGATACCAAAAGTATGAATTAGTGTGCATAAGTTGAATCATTTTATACGTGTTTATGGAGACATATTTGAATGGGCGAGCAAGTGTCTGTGTGTGTGTGTCAGTGCGAGAGTGAATTTTATACATAGAATTGTCCTCAGTGTTAACAGAGAAAGATTACATAATAAGCATTTGTAAAGATATATCCTTGAATCTTGCTCGATATTCTACTGTTATGAATGTATGGATATTTGTAAAGATTTGTGAAATTGTTGAGTTTGTATGTCCGCAAACAATTTATGCTCGTATTATCTTAAAGCGTTTGTGTTTTAGTTTCCAGTTCGTATGAATATTCTTATTGTTTTCAAGTTGTGTGTAGAGATATCTGTGAAACAATATAGAATAAAAATTGAAAAATAATTAGAATACAAGAATTACCACGCATTTCTTTTTTTTACTCCAAATAAGCAGCGGTTGAAAATATCCCATGCACACCAATACCTCGTATACCTTAGAATTCCTTTCATATTCTAAATAACTAATGTTTGCTGCAACAATCCAAAGGTTACGTATTTCAAAGGCTCGCTTTTCCGAACTTGAAACAGGGATTTTTATTTTCCTGCATCGTTTCTGAAAACTAAATAAATAAATATCAATATATATTACATGTATATGTGACCTTGAATTGCATAAAAAACAAACAGAAAGATAAAGTCGCACGTACTGCTTTTGTGTGAAGACTGAAAGTAGGTGAAATGTGTCAACCTAGCCAATCTTGATTTTTTTTTTAATAATTATATTCTGAAAGAGCAAGTCTTCTTCTACACTATGTTAAAGTTTGGGATCATAAAACGAATGGGGAATTGTACTCTTAGCAGTTTTTCTCTAACACTTTTTTTGTGCAGAATAGTGTGATTAGGTGTTTTTATAGAATCCCTTTTTCATTTCCCCCCCCCCCCAAAAAAAAAGAAATTTGCACACACTCTCCACTTTCAACTCTAATAACTTTAGAAAGGATGATGGTATTGCTTTGAAAGTTGGCATTAATCATGGACAGAATGTATCAATAAATCATCTTCAATTTCATCTTAATCTGATAATCACTTCATTGTTGTTGCTCCGGTGGTTGCCATCCTGTTTTTGTCCCATTCGTCGCACATAGCACGTCTTGGTATACAGAGATTTTAAGACCGTGCACTTCAGAGCCTCTTTTCTCAGTTCACACTTTTTACGAACGGGAGCTTTCTTTCCATAGAGAGCAGGGGCCGCGGAGCGTTTTGTCTGTGTGTGTGTGTATGTGGGGGGGGGGGGGGCTGCGGGACCGAGGATGTCAAGGTCAAGCACCCCCCCCCCTCCCCCGCTTCTAAAGACGCACCGGCGTAGCCAGGATATGATCGGGGGGGGGGGGGGTTACTATGCGAGGGAGCGAAGCGATGGAGCCCGAGCGAGCGGAGCGAGCGGAGCGACCGAGAGGAGGAGGGTGTGGGAGGGGGTGTCCCCCTCCCACGGTGAGAACTTTTTGCATTTTGATGTTGTAATTGTAATGGTGCTCTTAGACTCTGAGACTCTTAGACTCTGAGACTCACTTTACACTGAAATTATTTTGCAGTGCAGTAAAATTTATTTGTGGATACAGTGCACTCCTGTTATAACGAACGCGGTAATATTTTTCGTTCCCTTAGAACGAAGTAAGAAATCAGGTCCCAAAACTATCATCTAATATCTTTCTACACTTTACTGTTCGGTTATAACGAAATTTCGATATAACGGAAAAAAAAACTGTCGGTCCCGACGACGTTTGTTATAACGGGGGCGCATTGTACTGTCTTCTTATGGAAACATTGGACTCCCGTCATAAATCTAGCAAGCTCTAAATTCCATGAAATTGGACGGTCATCGAATAATCAACTACTACTTAAACCAGAAGCAGCCACATTGTAAAGACAGACATTTTAGAAACCACCGGTGAGGATGTTAGACTACATTCAGCTACTGCTTTCTTCCCGTGCCACCGACACGTGTCTCAGCAACCAGTTGGCAACAGAAAATTTCCCTTCTGAGATCATGGGTGAGATTTATCTTTTACATACCAGGAATTTTACTGATAATTATACCAAATAAGGACAGAAAGATAGACACGATGTCTTGTCATAGTTATGTTGGCCATAATCTATATTTGTGTTAAAGATGATTTAAAGTTTCGTGGGCTGACTTTGGCTGAGGGAGGTTTGTTTTGCAGAATGTTTCATTAGACGAAAGGAACTAACTGACTAGCATATAAGCAATCGCTTTACAAGAAACTGTATAATGTCCTTTTCCAGAGGATTACCTTCATCATGTACATGTGTTTTCTGCTGTAACATCCCAACGCGACATACGTGTACATACTTAAAGATAAATTTTCGCCAGAAAATGTCTTTGCTGCCAAATACATGACATCATTACTCCAATGATGCGATGGAATCCAATGGTTTATACAATAAGTGGATTAAATTCCAATACCTTTGCTTTTCAGAATGTGATCCATCATGGCATTTAAATGGGATCATTGTGTGATTTGCCAGCAAGACACCACTGAACCCTTAAAGTGTCTCTTGAAGAGTTCAAGGGCAAGTGGTGACAAGACAGAGGCCTATATACAAGTCATTCCTGTCCAATGCCGAGCAGTTCCGAGCCATTGATGTTGTTCAAGTTGAACTCTGTTTGGGGAGTGAAGAAACTATTGAAAGCTTTGTTACACACTCAGCTCAATGGCATAAACCTTGCCATTTGAAATTCAATAATTCTAAATTGGAGAAGGCAGAGAAGAAAAGAGTTCACACCCCAAATGAAGATCAGAAAAGGCCCACTAAGCGCAGAGCATTAGATGTTCAAAAATGTTTCTTCTGTGAGAAAGGAGCAGAGAGTGGAGGATGTCCTCCATGAAGTGTCAACATTCGACGCTGATAAAAATATCCCTGACTGGTCATGATCACAGAGCTCAACGACACCTTACTAATGGCCAGAATAGTTGGTGGAGATGTCATTGCAATGGAAGCAGAACATCATTGACATGTCTCGTCAAGCTCAGAAATAGATATCGCAATCACACTCACAAGGCAGGCCAGACGCCAGAAATCATAGATGAGAGGGCTCCTATTCTAATGTTGTTTCATGATCCTCAAGGAATCCGTGCGCCAAATTTGATGCTTTTATCCGCCGTGTATAGAGCAAAACGGAAAAAGCACGCAAAAGAACAAGCGAACAACAATTTTTTAAGGGGGGGGGGGGTACCACTTTTACCCTATTATATCCCCACCCCCAGCAGTTTAGAGACATTACGCAAGAATATAAACAATGCTCCTACCGTAATACACAAATTCAGGTTCTAAACCAAACCAAAAATAAATAAATATATTGTCAGCGTATCACCCATGCAATAACATGAAAAGTGGGGGGTTTGTCATAAGTTCGGCCATTTTGGAATTTGATCTTTTTTATGTGTGTGTGTGTTTTCCTTAAAAATTCCAGGAGGCTCCTACTCTACTATTATTTACTAGTCCTCAAGGAATCCGTGTGCCAAATTTGATGTTTTTATCCGCCGTGTATAGAGCAAAACGGAAAAAAAAAACACACAAAAGAACAAGCGAACAACCATTTTTGAAGGGGGGGGGGGGGGGGGTCCCGCCACTTTTGTCCTATTATCCCCCCCCCCCCCCCCCCCCGCAGCAGTTTAGAGACATTACGCAAGAATATAAACAATGCTTCTACCGTAATGTCAAATTCAGGTTCTAAACCAAACTATCTATATATATATATATATATATATATATATACTGACATCAAAGGACTTAACCACAACATGGCGGGGGCGGTGCAAGGACAGTAAATCTATTGACAGCAAATCTTGCACATATAGTGCTGTTGTCTGTGTGAAAGACAACAGTACAAGACCACACTCAGCACCAACACAATCCTGAAGAAGGGCTTTTCGCCCGAAAGCTCGATGATTAAAGGGGTGCTACCCAACACCAGCCACGTCTATGTGCAAAATTTGCTGTCAATATATATATATATATATATATATATATATATATATATATATATATATATAAATTTTGTCAGCGTATCACCCATACAATGACATGAAAAGTGAGGGGTTTGCCATAAATGTCGGCCATTTTGGAATTTGATCTTTTTATGTGTGTGTATTCCAGGAGGGCTCCTACTCTACTATTGTTTACTAGTCCTCAAGGGATCCGTGTGCCAAATTTGATGTTTTTATCCGCCGTGTATATTAAGAGCAAAACGCAAAAAAGCACGCAAAAACAACAACAAGCGAACAACCTTTTTTTTAAGGGAGGGGGGGGGGGGGGTCCCGCCACTTTTGCCCAACCCCCTCCCCCCCCCCAGCAGTTTAGAGACATTACGCAAGAATATAAACAATGCTCCTACCGTAATGTACAAATTCAGGTTCTAAACCAAAACCAAAATAAATGTCAGCGTATCACCCATATTATAATGACATGAAAAGTGAGGGTTTGCCATAAGTGTCGGCCAGGAATTTGATCTTTTTATGTGTGTGTTTTCCTTAAAAATTCCAGGAGGGCTCCTACTCTACTATTGTTTACCAGTCCTCAAGGAATCCGTGTGCCAAATTTGATGCTTTTATCCGCCGTGTATAGAGCAAAACGAGAAAAAAACAAAAACGCAAAAGTAAAAGCGAACAACCATTTTTTTTTAATGGGGGGGGGGGGGGGAGTCCCGCCACTTTTGCCCTACCCCCTCCCCCAGCAATTAAAGAGATTTTACATTACGCTATAATATAAACAATGCTCCTACCGTAACGTTCAAATTAAAGTTCTAAACAAAAACAAAAAAAAATGTAATGTATTGTCATCGTTATCACCTATATGACATGAAAAGTAAGGGGTTTGCCAGTTTACGTGTCGGCCATTTTGAAATTTGATCTTTTTAGTGTTTTTCTCAAAAAAAAAAAAACAACAACCCGGAGGTGGTGTTTAATATCCCACAAGGAATCCGTGCATCGGATGTGCCAAATTTGATGCTTTTATCCGCCGTGTAACGGTAATTTCACTAAGCGACCTGACTATAGGGGATGAGTTCGTACGCGTTTGAGAGGGTGTGTGTGTGTGTGTGCTTGCGTGTGTGTTTGTGTGCGTTCGTGTGTGTGTAAAGTCTTTGGGAAATGCTCACGATGTGTGTATACTGAGCTTGGTTGTGACATCTAATGCTACGAACGCAAACAGAAAAACTGACCAGAAATTAATATCATTTATTAGTGGAAAATTGAGCAAAGAAAATGGGATTAGAAAATGGGATTCCATCCCGATGGAATCCCATTTTCTTTGCTCAATTTTCCACTAATATCTAATGCTACGTTTACACCATGCTCCCGGCGGCCAAGGCAGGCCCGTTTGCCCGAAACGTAGTGGGCCGAGATGCATTGGGTAGGGGAGATGCACTGTCTTCTCCTTTTTTTTTTTTCTCCTTCTTTAATAATCGAGTCTTACTAGTATTCAGTCCAGTCCTCGCTCCAGTGAACTCTTTTTAGTCACCATTCTCACGACATTTTATCAGGCTAAACTGCTAATTTCGTCACATTCCACTACGGACCGCCTCTAAGTTTTGTTATGGCCTATTACGAGCTGTCACGTTTTGCTGCATCACCCCGTTTTTATACGGCCTACTAGCTTTTTATCAGCACCGTGACTGCTTTTTTTTTTTGTGGACAGTTTAAAAATCTGACATGGCATTCACGGCGATCACGGTCCGTGTCACGTTTGCTCATCGCGTCTAAACGCGTTGTCGTAAGTCCATCCTTTTTTTTTTTTTTTTCTACGATGACCTGAAACAGGACTGCCGCGGAAGCCGGAAACATGGTGTATAAACGTAGCATAAGTTCGTGCAAGTTACGATGTCAAATGTACGCTCACGTGTTAGGCTACAGGACGTCTTCGGATTACCGTCGATGTATTGACATGTTTTAAAGATTTTTCATGTCTTCATCAACGAAAATAAATTCTACAAACAACATAGGGCCTACAATATTTTCACATTATAAATTCTCAGTTACGACACCTGGTGGATTATTTTAGAGAGATAAATGCGTAACCTTGTGTCAGCATTATCAGAAACAATATACCTCATTATTATTTCTTTTACTGATTTCAATCACTTTCAAAGAATACACACTCATACACCTCCCTTTACAAATCATATTCACTATGTATATACCATAAACAAAACATTTAAACTCACAATCATTCTACCTTATTTTGACTTTCAGTATATCCGTTGGTTGAAGTTTCGTGTCTTATTAAAAAAAGAAGAAAAATAGAAAAGACTACCCTCTACCTCCTCAACCCTCCACCCAGTGCGTCGAAGCGTATCCGGGCACTTACCCCCTGGGCAACTACCCTCCGGATAACTACCACAAGGATAATTACCCCCAGGGCTATTCCCCCTAGGGCAACTACCACCCGGACAACTACCCTCCTAGGGCAATTACCCTCCAGGACAATTACCCCCTAGGGCAACTACCCCCCCCCCCCCCCGGACAACTACCCTCTTAGGGCAATCACCCCCTAGGACAACTACCCACCGGATAACTACCCACCGGTTAACTACCCCCGGGTAACTACCACCCGGATAACTACCACCCAGTATACCTCCCGGAGACTACCCCCTGGATAACTACCCCCGGATAACTACCACCAAGATTACTACCACCCGGATAACTACCCCTGGGATAACTACCACCCGGAAAACTACCAACTCGGAAAACTACCCCAGGACAACTACCCCCGGATAACTACCACCCGGAAAACTACCCCCTGGACACCTACCCCCCCCCCCCCCAGTTAACTACCACCCGGAACCCCCCCCCCCCCCCCGAAGACGTTAGCAGCCGTAGCCACGTTCTCCGACATTTTGTGTGCATTTCAGTTCAGTTCAGTTCAGTTTTTATTTCTGATTTCAAAATCAATACAAATCAACAAATCAACAAAATACTTACATAGTCATTTATTCAAATATTCGTAACGTTTGGATCTTACATACATTTTCTTTTTTTTTCAAGAACGAATATCATACGTGAAAGGAAGCAATAGGAAATGATAAAAATTAAATGCAGGGGACCATCATCATAAGCTAAGCTTGACGAGGAAGATGGCCCCAGGTAAAGAGATACATAAAGAAAATCTTGCCACTCACTGAGTGGGGGGTAATTGTGCGAAGGGCACAATAAAGAGATACATAAAGAAAATCTTGCCGCTCACTGAGTGGGAAGTAATTGTGCGAAGGACGTGCGGTGCAGTGCGGTGTGCATTGTGTTGGGATGAATCTTGGTTTGTACGTTGAGTGTTATTTTGTGTATCAGTGTGATGAGGTGAATGTTACTTCAGTATGGCCGTGAACTCATTGTTTAGGGTGTTTGTTGACCAGGTGGTATGAATATTTATGTGTCAGAAGTATACTGGATTATGAGGGTGTTTTTTAGTTCTCGTTTGAAAATGTTCAACGACGTACATTGTTTTAAATTAGGGGGTAAAGAATTCCAAATATCTGGTCCATTATGTTTTAATGATTTTTGAGCTAAAATGATTCTGGGGTTTTCGAGATGGTAATCGGACGACTGACGTGTTGGATATGAATGAACGGTGGAATTTGGAGTGAAGAAGCCATCAAAAATTTTGGAAGACAATTAAATGTATATTTATACATAAAAACGTGCGATATCGTGCGATATAAGACATTCATGTATTATTATCATTATTGTTTACATCTGTAATGTAGCCTACTTTATGTAAGCTTCATCTACATTGTACAGGTCCTATACGTACGCACACGTGTGTTTTACGCACTGAAAATGATGATTATTGAGTTGCTGCAGAGAAGAATTATGTCAGGATTGGTTATTGGTTATTGGTTATTGGTTATTGGTTATTGGTTAACCCAGGGTTCTTTTGGAGGCCCGTTTTGTTTTTGTTTTTTTGTCTGTTTATGTAACTAATCTGTAAAGTATTGGGCAAAAATTGTATTGGTTATCATTGTTATATGATACACAACTGCATATGATACACAACTTCATTTTCTTTCAAACCTGCTGTGTCTTCACTGTCATCGGCCATTGCAAAACATGAAGCATGTTGGCAAGACCTGAAGAATCTGGCTTACATCCAGTGGCCTTAAACTAAATGATGATAAATCTTGAGTTGTATATATATATATATATATGTTCATCTTGGAACTTTCCACGTGTTGGACTTCGAATGTTGTAATTATTAGAAGAAAGAGTCTCAAATACGCCATGGATCCAACGAGGAGATTTTTATTACGAAATTTTCGGTCTGCCTTAGACCTTCGTCAGTGCAAAGACAATGATGGACAATGATAAACATGAATCATAACAACATAACACATGTGTTATGTTATGTAATGAAAATCTTCTCGTTGGATCCATGGCGTACTTGAGACTCTTTCTTCTAATATGATATATATATATATATATATACAATGATTATATATAGTGCTACAGACAGGACCGATATGGACATAACATCATTAATGATCGACTTTACTTAATAATCGTTAAACCTATATATTATATATATAGATATACACATATTATATTGGCTTAAAGAATTATATGTTAAGTAAAGTCGATCATTAATGATGTTATGTCCATGATATATCCTGTCTGTAGCACTTGTATACTTCATCAAAAACAGCCCGTAACTTAGGTGTTATACTTAGTAGTTGATCACGAAAAGTCATATAACTCAAGTTCAGCGGAATGTTAGAAATGAGTTGAGTAATTTAAGTTTCATAAGATTTCTTTTTTGGTCAAAATCCGCAGCTGATATCAACGGCGTAAATCTGTACTGAGGGGGGGGGGGGTGATCGGCGATAGTCACCATTACCACGATTACTCCCTGGTTCTCGGCCGCTGCCCTATTCGCTCGCCTCTTACTTTTTGAAACACGCTAACTACTGCCCAAGGTTTTTGTGGTCCCAACAAATTGCAAATTGTCGCATTGTTCCAGTCATACCTCCTTTTAATTACTGGAGCCATATTGTTTTTGGGGTAAAATTTGACCTCTTCTTCGTCGTCATACATACTTACCTGTGTTGACATGGCTTCCCGCAAAACCCGTCAAACCACCAAGGAGCTGAGCGCCACCGCTCATCTGGCCCACTCTGCTAGGCCCGAATCCTCAAGTGAATCCGAGACTGCCGAACCCACACTTGCTGACATTCAACGGCAGCATCCACCGCTCCTCGGCGAATGTCTGTGCGAAGCTCGACTCCCTATCTAGTGAAGTCGCTTCCATCAACAAGAAGATTTCCGACCTCGAGGATTCTGTGTCAATTGTTACGACCAAAATCACTCTGAGAATGATCGCACAAAAGAAACAATCAACTAATGTTCAGGCGGTTTATTAACAGTGATATTGTGGGTACAGACTCGTAATCGGTTTTCACATCAGAATATTAACAATCAATACAAACAATTACAAATCGGTAATGGAATCACTTACATATTTTGTTATCAAGTAATCCTTTGAAAATGTTCAGATACGATGTTCGATGCACCGATGAATGATCCTTGACGCACCGATGAATGATTCCTCCGACGTAACTCCAAAGGCACAGGTTGCATTAATCCACAGTATAAATCCGGGGTAAATCCGCGATAGATGTCCACGGTATGTTCACAGCGAAACGTGTAGAATCCAGACGTTATGACAACCACGTCCAGTTGATGCGTTGAATGATGATTCACTTTATATTGTCCAGCAAGGAATCCAGCCCGTCACAGCTTTGCCGTAATAATGTCCGTTGACACTAAAATATGGAGTCTATCTCCAATGTAGGCAAATTAATTCTCTGCAGGCAAAATGTCTCCCAGGCCTTATCTCCACAAACACAGTTTGTATAGCAGGTCAGGCAGGTAACACAGGACTGACTATAACAAATCGCTTCAGAGCCAGAAATGACGTAACTCTCAGAGCAGAGGTGTTGGGTACTCTGCCTACTGCAGAATTTCTCCGGCTTATATACTATCCATTCACCCCTTTCTAGTACATTCTGTAATTTTATCCACCCTGGGGCCACATACCTGAACATACTAGGAAGTCAAAATTCCAGGAATCCTGGATGACTCACTGCCTAACTATGTGCATAACATCATTGCCAAAATTAACTACCAATCACATTGGGCTACAAGGGCAGTGCCTCACTCAGCCAGCACTTCCTAGAATTTTCTGGAATGGGTTAAATCATTCTAGATTGAGTGAGCTATAATGTATTTCCTGTCACATGTATACATGTACTGTAGCTACATTGTATACCATGTAGAAAATTCTCCACTGATCTGGTCAGCCTGTATGTACTATATCTATATCATATAGAATGTTCTCCATTAATCTGGTCACCCTGCGTACATACACATTAAAACAACCAGGCATACAGCCTTGATACATTATACATGTACATAACTACTTGCGTGTACATTGTGACACAATGAACTCAGATAAGCTTACAGAGCTTGAGCAGAGAAGACTACCTGACATGGAAAAAAAGATGGCGGAAGAAATCACCAAGCTACAAGACAAGCTGACACTTATGGAGATCCTAGCAGGCGGTCAAATCTCCTCTTCTATGGCGTCGTAGAGGCACAGAATGAGCACGTCGAAGATGTACTGCGCGAAACTTTTACTTACCTGGGGATTAGCGATGCTGACAACATTGCCCTGGTCAACGTACATCGCCTTCCTCGTCGCGACACCGCCACGCCGAATCAGGACAACACTTACCCGTCTCGTGACATCGTCCCGCGCGCTATCATCGCAAAATTCGTGTATATGCGAGATCGCAACAGAATCCTGGGCGCCTTCGAAGACCGCCAACGCCAGCGCCAACCAGAGGCATCTAGTGCCGCCACCTCAGTACAGGTTTCCCGGAGGATCACCGTCCGTACAGACCTTCCTCCAGCCCTGAAAGCCAAAAGGAGTGTGCTCGCAAAGGCTGCCTTTAATCTACGCAAGGAGAAACATGTGTCGACGAAAATTTCGCTGGCAGGTCCAAATGTGCTTCTATACTGGAAGGAGAAAGGCACCACGAGCTGGAATCTGTTTCAGGAATGAGTTTCTACAGCATAAATTATGTGATTCTGTTGCATTAGATTTTCTTCTGCCCTCACATCCTATAAAGCCTAAATTTGTCAGCAGGTTTATCAAGATATAGTCTATTGTGGTTAAATAAGACACAC
This sequence comes from Diadema setosum, assembly GCF_964275005.1. Taxonomy (NCBI): domain Eukaryota; kingdom Metazoa; phylum Echinodermata; class Echinoidea; order Diadematoida; family Diadematidae; genus Diadema; species Diadema setosum. The sequence goes on from NC_092703.1 coordinate 31,199,394, forward strand.
TTTGTGAACCGGGAGTTTAACAGTACCTGATTGTTATAGGCTACCCCACAGTTAACTTTTTTCCGTGTTCAATTCTACCTTTAATGTTCATATCTTACCCTGTTTTTTCCGCATATTATAACTTTATCCTGAATGTGTGTATCAAACAACACTCCTCCCTTGTTACTTGATATTTCTTGAATTGCACAGTCATATTAGGCCTAAATGTGTCGTTCACGGCCCGCCATCAACTATCAAGAGGTTGTTTATACCTTAGTATTATTTGTTAAGCAGTCGCGAATGACTCGTTACTTGTTAGAATCTGAAACCCACATATTCGTTGTATCACTCTTTTTCACCAAACGGTCACGGTCATGTCAACTTAACTGAGCCAAGCATGCTCACCCCATACGCTTTTCACCCAGACTGTGGTTTTGTCACATTTATTGTTTCTGCTGCACGAGACAAGGCTATTTCTTCTCACGATTGTTCACTGTACTTTTTTCTTGCTATACTCCACTTTAATGTACGTAAATTTTCAATTGTTAGCATCTTGTGTTTAGCACCTGACTGGACCCAAAGATTGGGGGGGGGGGTAGGGTGTGTGGCCCGTCACATCCCGGAACGTGTCCAAGATATGGACGTTCGGAGTCTGTTCTTGATTGTGTTCACATGTGCATTTTTTATGTGCTCGAAATTAGAGCAATTCCTGTTCTACGTTATTTTGGATATACTTTCTTCCATGAATGTGTTACGATCTATTGTTACTTCTCAATGCATTTTCGGTTCGACAATCAATAACTGCCATAATACTCTATGTGTTAAGTGCTCCCGCTCGTTTACAAAAAACCACATGTCTGCAAGTGTATATAACAAACTGCTGGTGTCTCTGATCTGTAAACTATTCGATAACAAATTATTGTTCGCATATATACGTAAACTGAATTCTGCTTCTGGAAGATGCTTCAAGTCCCTTTCAACTCATATAATATCCAGAATAACTACTGTAGTTCGGTGTGTCGTAACATTGATACCCGGGAATTTCGCGCTTAAATTTGTTAAATGCTTTTATAGTCGCTACCTCGTCTTAGTGACGCAGATTGCCCGCAGTGCTTTTTTGTTATTTGTTTGCTCCATGGAATTTTCCAACACCTACCGCTCATCCTTTGATATTTTGTACTTGTTCCTTGTACATAGTTCAGCAAGTTACATTGTATTCTTACCACCATCAGTTCTTCCTTCTTTACCTCACGTGAATGTTAGTATTTTTCTTACTGTTCATCGGCGGAATGTTATTTTCGAGCACTGCTTCCAAGAGACATATGGCAACCAAAGTCATGAGCATGCATTCCTAGTAAACAAGTCATTATGTAACTTGTGTTTGCCTATTTTCAAAAATGGCTGAACAATCTTCCTCCCGCAATGAATAACGAAGTATGTGATTACCAGCCAGCTGCAATGAATTTTTCTTTAAACTGTTCTGACTGTGAAGAAGGTGACAGCACCGACTTTGTCTCATCTTTAAATACAGAAACTCAAGAATTAAAGCTTGACTTAGATACTAATGATCACGGCGTAGCCAGGATTTCATCTTAGGGGGGGCGGTTAGTCTGCGAGGGAGCGAAGCGACCGAGCCCGAGCGAGGCGAGCGAGCGAGGGGGGAGGGTGTGGGAGGGGGTGTCCCCCCTCCCACGGTAAGAACTTTTTTGCATTTGGATGTTGTAAATGGTGCAATTTGATGCATGTTTTTGCGCGTTTTATCGACGTGAAACAGTCCCACTTGTTTATGGTAGCAGTTTATTTTGATGTAGATTATTATTGAACAATTTGCCTATAAAAGGGTATAATTTAGATACACTTCTTGTATTAATTCTTTTCACTGAATATCATGAACGCGACTGAACCCGAGCGAGCGGAGCGAGCGAGGGGAGGGGAGGGTGTGGGAGGGGGGTGTCCCCCTCCCACGATAAGAACTTTTTGCATTTTGATGTTGCAAATGGTGCAATTTGATGCATGTTTTTGCACGTTTTATCGACGTGAAACAGTCCCATTGGTTTACGATAGCAGTATATTTTAGCGTAGATTATTATTGAACAATTTGCCTGTAAAATGGTATAATTCAAATATTCTTTTCACTGAATATCATGAACGCGACTGAACCCGAGCGAGCAGAGGGACCGAGGGGGTAGGGGAGGGTGTGGGAGGGGGGTTTCCCCCCTCCCACGGTGAGAACTTTTTACATTTTGATTTTGCAAAGGTGCAATTTGATGCATGTATTTGCGTGTTTTAACGACGTGAAACAGTCCCACTTGTTTAAGATTGCAGTATATTTTAGAGTAGATTATCATTGAACAATTTGCCTATAAAATGGTATAATTCCAGTACACTTCTTGTATTAATTCTTTTCACTGAATATCATGAACGCGACTGAACCCGAGCGAGCGGAGCGAGCGAGGGGGTAGGGGAGGGTGTGGGAGGGGGGTTTCCCCCCTCCCACGGTGAGAACTTTTTACATTTTGATTTTGCAAATGGTGCAATTTGATGCATGTTTTAACGACGTGAAACAGTCCCACTTGTTTAAGATTGCAGTATATTTTATATCATGAACGCGACTGAATCCGAGCGAGCGGAGCGAGCGAGGGGAGGGGAGGGTGTGGAGGGGGGTGTCCCCCCTCCCACGATAAGAACTTTTTGCATTTTGATGTTGCAAATGGTGCAATTTGATGCATGTTTTGCGCGTTTTATTGACGTGAAACAGGGCCTCTTGTTTAAGGTAGCAGTATATTTTAGTGTAGATTATTATTGAACAATTTGCCTATAAAATGGTATAATTCAAATACACTTCTTGTATTAATTCTTTTCACTGAATATCATGAACGCGACTGAACCCGAGCGAGCGGAGCGAGCGGAGCGAGCGAGGGGGTAGGGGAGGGTGAGAGGGGAACCCCCCTCCCACGGTGAGAACTTTTTACATTTTGATTTTGCAAATGGTGCAATTTGATGCATGTATTTGCGTGTTTTAACGACGTGAAATAGTCCCACTTGTTTAAGATTGCAGTATATTTAGTGTAGATTATTATTGAACAATTTGCCTATAAAATGGTATAATTCCAATACACTTCTTGTATTAATTCTTTTCACTGAATATCATGAACGCGACTGAACCCGAGCGAGCGGAGCGAGCAAGGGGGTAGGGGAGGGTGTGGGAGGGGGTTTCCCCCCTCCCACGGTGAGAAGTTTTACATTTTGGTTTTGCAAATGGTGCAATTTGATGCATGTTTTGCGTGTTTTAACGACGTGAAACAGTCCCACTTGTTTTAGATTGCCAGTATATTTTAGTGTAGATTATTATTGAACAATTTGCCTATAAAATGGTATAATTCCAATACACTTCTTGTATTAATTCTTTTCACTGAATATCATGAACGCGACTGAACCCGAGCGAGCGGAGCCAACGAGGGGGGAGGGGAGGGTGTGGGAGGGGGTGTCCCCCTCCCACGTAAGAACTTTTTGCATTTTGATTTTGCAAATGGTGCAATTTGATGCATGTTTTTGCGTGTTTTAACGAGTTGAAACAGTCCCACTGTTTAAGGTTGCCGTATATTTTAGTGTAGATTATTATTGAACAATTTGCCTATAAAACAGTATAATTCAAACACACTAGTCTTCTTGTATTAATTCTTACACTGAATATCATGAACGCTGTCTGTTCAGCAATCAAACAGAAAAAGCATGCACACGAGGGTGTAGATAGGGGCATATCCCCTCCCACACGAAGGTGATTTTGCGTTTTCAGACCTGAAATTCAGCGATCTGGTGCAAATTTTGGTGCAACACTTTTCATCGAAGTGTTAAAATCACCATCTGTGCGTATGTATAAAGTCTAGTGAGGTAGAACTTAGGGGAAGGGGGATTCCCCCTCCCGCTCGCGGAGCTTTTGCGTTTTTAGAATTGAAATAAAGCGATCTTGGTATAGCCACAGTCTACTTCTTTGCATGGCGGGGGGGGGGGGGGAACAGGAAGAAGGCGTTGGCGAGTGTTATCTCCACTCTTCCCTTCCGATGGAGCTTGTATCTTTTTAAGGCTGAAATTGAGATATCTCGTATACGCATAATAAGCATATTTGATGGAATCAACATTTGGGTAATCAAAAAAAAAATGATGGGGGGGGGGGCTGAGGGAGGAAAGGGTCGATTAAAAGGGGAAATTCCCCTTATACATGAGGGAACCTTCAGTTTTCGGAATATTAGTGAAAAGTCTTGTGCACTCAGAATTATTCAGATTTTTTTTTAATCTAAAAAGTGTACTTAGCTAGGGAAAGCGGCAAAGAGGGGGAGGGTTTGGGAGGGGGTATCCCCCTCCCAAGCACGAGAGATTTTGCATATTTTGAATTGAAATTCAACGATCTGGTGCACACTTTGAGTGAAATATTCAAAAAAATATATCTTATTTGATGAAAGGTTGCAAAGGAGACCCGCTTCATGTGCATGCATACAGTATACACGCATTTTTTTTTCCCGCCTCCCAACTCCTCGGTCCAAATCTTAGGGGGGGCGACCGCCCCCATCGCCCCCCCCCCTGGCTACGCCAGTGCTAATGATGTTTCTGCTCAAAATGTGTCCTCTTATTATCTTTTGGAAAAAGATATCATCACCTTATCTCATTCAAATTCTAAAGATCTTTTTGTTTCACATATTAATATTAGGAGTCTAAACAAAAATTTTGACCAATTACTTTTACTTCTTAACGCGTTGCAATTCACACATACTATTATTGGCCTCAGTGAAACATGGCTAAAGGAGACGTCACCTTCCTCCCAATTCATGATCAGTGGTTTTAAATTACTTACTAATAGCAGGAATAGTAAGAGAGGTGGTGGAGTAGGTTTCTATGTCACACGAACTTTGAATTGTCAGTTGCTACATGAATATTGTATCATTTCAGAATGTCTTGAGAGTATTTTCATTGAGGTTATAACTCCACACAAGGTAACATTATTTTGGGGAAATTTACAGGCCACCTCATTCCAACCCTTCTGAATTTATTGAGTTAGTTCACGGACTTCTTTCTGATAAATATTTTGCCAATAAGACATGTATTATAATGGGTGACTTTAATATAAATCTTTTTAATTGCAATGACACTCCAATCTGCCAAGATTTCCTCAACCTTATGTTGTCAAAATCTTATATTCCCCTTATAAGAAAACCTACTCGTATATCTGATGCTACTTCTTCTCTCATTGACAATATATTTATTAATAATTTATCTCTTGACGTTACACCTGGTATTGTTGTTTCAGATCTCTCAGATCACTTCCCAGTATTCGCACTTGTTTCCCAGTTCTTCACGAGAAGAACACCAACTCATAACTCTGGCTTTCGTGATATGTCTGAATGTAATCTAAATACACTTAGGGAGGGATTGAGGTCAGTTGACTGGTCTCCTATTTCAGTATTTACTGTTCTGGAAATGTAAATGTGTCTTTTGAAATTTTCATGAATATTTTAACAACAAATTGTAATAGTTATGTATCATTAATAAAACGATCTAGATCAAATTATAACTAAGAAAATACCAAGACAACCATGGATCACGAGATCTCTTCTTAAGTCTATTAATAAGAAAAATAGATTATTGTAGATACCGTAAATCCCACATGCTTTAAACAAATCTATTTATATTCGTTATCGAAATACGCTTACATCTACTCTACGTACAGCTAAGCACCAGTATTTCTCCAATCAGTTTCACAAATGTAAGTTCGATATAAAGGGTACGTGGAAGGTGATTAACACAGCTTTAAACTCTACTGTAGATAAAATTCCCCGAATTCCATTTTTAAAGACCGTTGTTCAGTAGATGAACCAGGGGCGATGGCGGATGTATTTAATGACTTCTTTGTTAACCTCGGGCCAGATCTTGCCAGCAAAATACCGCATTCACGGACACCTTTTCATTCGTTCTAGGGGATAGGAACGCACTGACTTTCTTTTTCGTTCCTATTGTTGATGATGAAATTAAAGAAGTTGTTTGTAAAATGAATAATAAGAAGAGTACAGGTGATGATGGTATCTCAATTTTTCTTTTTAAAAAATGTGATAAATGAAATAGTTTCTCCTCTCGTCTATATTTTCAGTCAATCTTTATTAAGCGGAAAATTTCCTGATATAAATGAGTTGTTCCTATATACAAAAAGGATCCTAAAGAACATGTTAATAATTATCGCCCGATATCTCTTTTAACTTCAATTTCAAAAATTTTGGAAAAGCTTGTTCATAAAAGAACTCTTAGATTTCTTATTAATTGTAATATTCTTTCGAATTTTCAGTTCGGTTTCAGAAAGCAACACAGCACAACCCACGATTTATTGACTTTTATTGATAAAGTGGCACATGCTCTTGACGATGCTTCACACACCATCGGTGTTTTTATTGATTTCTCGAAGGCTTTTGACACGATACTGAAGACCATGATATTCTCCTTTATAAGTTAAGCCATTACGGCATTCGCGGGACGGCTTTAGAATGGTTTAGAGATTATCTTACTGATAGAAAGCAGTATGTTTATCTTAATGGTCATGAGTCCTCAATGAAATCAATTACATGTGGTGTCCCCCAGGGTTCCCTACTCAGCCCGCTACTATTCATCTTGTACATAAATGACCTCCAAAATTCATCAGAGATTCTTTCTTTTATATGCTTTGCAGATGACACAAATTTATTTCTTTCACATCGTAATCCTAATACGCTTATTCATATGTTAAACAGCGAATTGAAACTTGTTCAATCCTGGATTCATGCCAACAAGTTACCACTAAACACTGATAAAACATATTATATGCTGTTCAGTAACTCTTTGCAATTTATTCCTGGTCATGTCCAAATTAATGGCATTAATTTAACGAAGGTTGATAGTGTTAAGTTTCTAGGACTGTATATTGATAGCGATTTATCTTGGAAGTCTCACATCAACTTTTTAACCAAAGTTTTATCTAGGAATGCAGGAATTCTAAATAAACTGAAAGAGTACTTCCCACCAATATATTGCAAATTATATACTCGACTATGATTTCCCCTTACCTCAACTACGGAATACTGGCATGGGGTAACACGACCCAGTCTTTGCTTGACTCGCTCTTTCTCTTACAAAAGCGCGCTATTAGAATAATTAATAAGACTGGGTATCTATCTCATACAGATGAATTTTTCCATAAGAACAAAATTTTGAAATTGTCAGATTTTTTTTATTACAATTTAGGGATATTCATGTACAAATTATCCAAAAATGATCTTCCTGATATTTTTTTTTTTTGCATATGTTTAAAAGAAACTACTCTATTCATAACTATCCCACCCGCCAACGTGACGATTATCACCTACCACGTACCCGAACCATTTTTGCGAAAAAAACAATTATGTATATATGCAGGGCCGAAGTACTGGAACGATCTCCCATAGAACTCGCAGGTTGTTTGTCTTTGTCGACCTTCAAATACAAATTAAGACATAATCTATTGAATAATTACATTGCGTAAGTCCATTGAAATTTCCTTCTTTCTTGTTTATGTGCCTTTACCTGCTGTGTTGGTTGTTGTTATTCAAATCAGCTAAGCCTCTCTGTTTGCGCTCATAGACCCCGTTTACAGTGCGAGGCCGGGCTCGGCCGCGGCTCGGCCGCGGCCGAGACCGGCCTCAATTGCGCGGCCGAGCCTCGCAATTTTGTCCGTTTACACTGCTGGGCTCGGCCGCGCTTTTGATTCAAACCTTGAAATATTTTGTCGTAATGGCGCTCTGCTTGTAAACAAATGCAATTTGGTATTGTCTGGTTTTCAGACCCTTTGCCAGATGAATTCCGTGGCGACGAAGTCGCCGTTCGGGCAAAGGCCTTTGCAGAAGGAAAGAATCCTTTGCAGGACAAAACCACCTTAAACTATACTAGTTTTCGACGTTGAGGGGGTTAATATCCTGAATAGCGAAAGATACAGACAGAGGGTTTGGAAGCCAGACTAAAATTGGCCGCGCAATTGGCCGCGCATTTGGCCCAGTTTGCGTTTACACCAAGAAGAGGCCGGGCTCGGCCGCGGCCGAGCCGCGGCCGAGACCACCTCCAGAGCGAGGCCAAATGCGAGGTCAATTTTGGCCTCGCATTTGGCCTTTTGCGCGTTTACACTGAAGCGGGGCTGGACTCGGCCGCGGCCGAGCCGCGGCCGAGCCTCGCACTGTAAACGGGGTCTTAAATTCCTTCACACCAGTACCCCTTTTGATACCTTAAGACTTCGGAACGCGTGAACAGCTGGCTTGTTGTATTCCCCTTAGTGCTATACTGGCTGGTAATTCTAATTAATTCCAAATTTTCTTTGAATGTTAGTACTTGTATGTTCACTCTTTAGGTTTCCCGTATCTCCTCCGAGGACTCGAATGTCGAGTTGTTCTCTTTTCACCGTTATTCAAATCATACTACTACACTATTGTCAACATTGTTAAATCAACTGTTCTTACATCTGCAGAATGTGGTTGTCTGTATATCACTATTAATGTATTGAGAAGATTCTGTTAGTGCACCAGGTATTTTTGCTTTCATTTTTGTTTCTTTATTTTGGTCCTACGTTGCATCCGTGCTCCTCATCTTTACACTCTGTTCAGAATTTGGGACCTACGCTTAACAAGCTCGTTTTAAGTAGGTTCCGTCATATTTCTTTAGCGTTATACATAGAACCAAACGTACGATGATTGACCACTATATGTTTTATATTCTTACATTAATTTACTGTACATCCAAGCCGGATATTTTGATTCACTATGGTTTTATTATATTTGCTGTACATCATTCTTTCATTGAGAAGTATGAAAATAAATTGAAATTGAATTGAAGATTGAAATTGATTACAAGCCCATAACCGGACCAGAAGCTTGGTGCCCCCCCCCCCACACACACACACTTTGTTTGGTTTGTTTGGTTGGTTTATTTCTGCATTTTCTTTCTCCGAATACAATTGCAAATGAAAACAAAATGATACAGATACATACAAATCAATACAAAGAAAAATCATTTGCGTAACAACTTTCAGTCTGAAGTGGCATAATTATGAATCAAAATAACATATTATTAAGGCATACTGTATCTATTAACAAAGGAGAAATCAATACAGGGGACCGTCATCATAAGCAGAGCTTGACGTGGATGAGGCCCTATCTGAATATGTGATACCAATGTAATACAACACCAATTAATATATGTACTCATAAAACTCTTAATCTTAATACACAAAACCCATTTTGCTACAGAAAAAAAAAAAACAGAAAAGAAAAATAGTGACTTGGCGCTTTAAAACAAAAAAAAAAAACAACTGCACGCAGCACCATTGACTGCTGCATGGTATAGTAGACAATAAAAGTGTAGGTGTGTGCGAGTGACAGTGCGTCGTGTGTGCAGGTGACAGTGCAAGAGAGAATAAGGCTGTAGCATGCCTATTTTGGGTGTAAGGTATACGCTTTAATGAATGTATGCAATATCATTATCAAAGAAAGGAACGGGATGGAATGAAAAAAAAACCACTTTGCATGGATCAGGGCTTACTGAGACTTCAGAAAAAAAAGAAGAAAAATTACATTGATCAAAGACTACTAACTGGAAACATATTTCAATAATAAATACTTTTTTAAATGAGCTTTAAAGGAAAACAGTGAAGTACACTGCTTTAATTGATCAGGTAGGTTATTCCAGACATCGGGACCGTAATGTCTAATTGATTTCTGAGCTAAAACAGTTTTGGGGTTTACAAGGTGAAAATCTGTCGAACGGCGAGTTGGATATGTGTGTATATTCGAATTTAAGTGAAAAATATTATGAAATAAAGAGGGAAGTTGATTTGTTGCATACTTGTACATAAATATATCTGTTTGTAAAATGTGGATGTCCTGAAGTTTCAAAGTATGCAAACGATGAAATAAAGGATCTGTATGCGATAAATATGTGGAATTAGTAATAATACGAATAGCACGCTTTTGAAGTACATACAATGAATCGATTCAGTTTAGTAATACTACAATTTCCCCATACAATATTTGAATACAATATATGAGGCAAAATTAAAGAATTATATAAAATAATCAGGGATCGTTCTGATAAGAGATCTTTCAACTTCCAGAGTACACCAATATTTCTTGATAGGGTCCTTTGTAAACAGGATATATGTTCGTTCCATGTCAAATGAGAATCGAATATAATGCCTAAAAATCTAATAACCTGTTTCTCGCAAAGAGAAAACCCATCAATTGATATGTTGACATTAAGATCCTGTGAGTAGGGTTTTCTAAAATGAACGAAATTTGTCTTATTAACATTCAAAGATAACTTGTTTGATTTAAACCAATTCAATATATTCAATAATTCAGTGTTCAAACGATTAACAAGTGTCCCTATATCATAATCTGATGTAATAATGGATGTATCATCAGCAAAAAGTATAAAATTCAAAGATGGAGAAGAACCGATAATATCATTTATATAAATGTTAAACAACAAAGGCCCTAAAATGGAGCCTTGAGGTACCCCACATTAAATTAATATCAAGTTTGTGTGATTCATAAGACTGAAAACTAACATACTGTTGACGGTTTTGCAAATAATTTATAAACCAGAGCAGAGCGTGACCTCGTATTCCATACGTATTAAGTTTATGTATCAATACTTCATGGTCGATGGTGTCGAATGCTTTTGACAAATCCATGTATATACCTATAAGATGCTTTTTATCAGCAAAAGCTTCAATCATTTTATCACACATGAATTGTGAGCGATTGCATAGTCAGTAGAATATCCACTTCTAAATCCAAATTGATTGGGTATCAATAAATTATTGGTTTGTAAAGTCTGATATAACCTTTTATACACATTTTTTTTCAGGAACTTTGGATATACTTGGTAATAATGAAATTGGTCTATAATTACTCATTAATTTAAAGTCATCTTTTTTTTATGAATGGGAATAACTTTTGCAAGTTTGAATGAGTTCGGAAAAATGCCGGTTGAAAGAGACATATTAAATACGTGAGTTAGGGGGCTTGCAATGTAAAAAAGTATTTGTTTCAATAAATAAACACTAAGACCATCATGCCCACTCGATTTAGTTGTTTTCAGATTCTGAACAACATCGATTATTTCATGATCATTGGTAGGCGTGAGAAATAATGAATTTTCACAAGGATTGGGTAAATAATCAGTAAAATGTGTATTACATGAATTCATATTAGATGCTAAACTAGGACCACTATTTATAAAATAATCATTAAATGAATTGGCAATTGTGGTAAAATCAGTAATTTCCTCATTGTCAATGACGATAGAGTTGGTAGTTTCTTTTACCGTCTTTCCCATAAGAGCATTGACAGTTTTCCACAATGAAAAAAGATTATCCTTATTTTTTTTTCTATATTAGTTGAATAATACAATTTTCGTGACAATATTATTACTGATGTTAATTGATTTCTATATTTCCGGTATTTCATAAATGAGTTATTACTTTGATTCTTTATTGCTTGCTTATATAACTTATTACGGGTTGATATAGACCGCATAATACCTTTGGTAATCCAGGGTTGTCTATTTTTCTTTAAAGGTTTCCGTTTAACCAAAGGAATATTTTTCTGATAATAATACAATAATCTGCTGATAAATTTTTCATAAGCAGTATCAGCATTGCTTTCATCAAATACATCGCCCCATTCTTTCTGCGCTAAATCAAATATCAAAGAATTTATATTACTTTCTGTTTCCTTATAATACATTTGAGATCTTTTATTTTCAAAATATTGTTTTGTTTGCAAAGAACTACTGTTGATGGTAAAAACAGGTAAATGATCGGATATATCATAATAAAATATACCATTTGTGAATTTTGTGTTTATTACATTTGAAAATATATTATAAATAAGAGTTTTTGGTGTACTAGAAATTCTTGTTGGGTTGTTGATATGTGGTTGAAATAAGAAAGTTTCTAATAAACTTAGCAACTGCATTGTATGATTATCAGAATTATTTAAAAGATCAATATTAAAATCTCCCATTATAAAAGTGTCTTTCTTTTCCTGAGAAATTATACTCAGAATTTGATCAAAATTTTCTAAAAAACAATCAATGTTATTTCTTGGGGACCTATATATATTACCTATTATTATATTTTTTGCTTTACTGTTCACAATTTCAACAAAAATATCTTCCGTACCCTCGATATGTAAATCATGCCTGACTTTTATATCAATGTTATTTCTAATGTAGAAAGCAACCCCACCTCCCTTGCCTAAGTAACGATCAGAACGATACATTCGATAATACTCTAAATTAAACATTGGTGGTGAATTTGTATTAAGCCAAGTTTCTGATATGCCAATTATACTAAATTGACAATTTTGTAAAGAGGAAAGAAATGATTCTATTGAATCAAAATTCTTATTTAAACTTCTGGCATTGATGTGTAGAAGACTAAACAAATCCAAAAATGATTGAAATTTATTTTGTTTTATGAGTGCATTAAACTCGGCAGTTGTGTAATAATTACTTTCGGAGTCATTCAAACTTTGATCATCAAAGATCATACCATGAGGGATCATTGTCAGTGTGGGGGTATGAGTAGAAACTGAAGGGTTGTGGGAAGAGGTTTGAGTGCAAGTGCAGGTGTCTGTGTGTGCATGTGCGCTGAGCGTGCGTGCGTGTGCATTCATCTTGAGTGTATGTGATAAAGAGTGCAGCGTCTAAATTATTTACTTGAAACTAGAGTCACCGTATACAGAACTAGAAAAATATACAATGTCTGGAATATGAGGGAAGAATTAATGGGTAAAAAAAAAAAAAAAAAAACCTACAACAGTATTTGGCAGTCTGCCAGGGGTACCAAAATGGGTAATTATATAGAGCAAATATTATCTAAATAATTACTTTTTATATATTTACGAGAAAAACAAACAAGCAAAGTGATTGCGAAGAGAATCACGATACATACGAGTCTCATTGAACCCAGAGTGATTGAGCAAGAAGATGACAGGAGCAGTGACATTGGTGTATTGACTTAAAAAAAAAAATCAAGCTTATCACGGATTGAATGTCCTACTCTTTTGCATGAAATATAAAGTGGGAGGGAAGTGGCAGCAAAAATATGAAGTCTTTTGTTCTTGTTCTTGTTTGTTTGAAGGCTTTTTTATTGTTGTTTCTCTTGTCTTTTGATTTTTTTCTTCTTGACTGAAAGGCAATTTTGACCCCCCCCCTTTCAAAAACGTAGCGCAGCCCTGAATAATGACCAAATAAATTCAATAAAATGGTAGCATTCTTTTTGTGTAATAAAATTATGTAATAATTAGAATAGATATTTTCCTGTAGTTATTGTATTTTTCAATCTTTTTTTTATTTAAGTCAATAAGCAATCATCCCAGGGGCATCGTTCCGTTAAGGGTGGATGGGGGAGGGACTTGGAGTTGGGATATCTGTGCGACCGACCGGAGCGACCGAGCGGGGGGAGGGTGTGGGAGGGGGGAGATTTTGCATTTTCAGACCTGACATTCGGCGATCTGGTGCTTACTTTTGGTGAAATTTTGGATTTCTTTCCTACCAAAAAACTAGTAAGCACAAAGAAATATTCATAGATAATTGAATGACTAAATCGTGGTATCTCAGCTCTTGCTCCGCCTGTGCATGCGACATCACTGTGAAGACCTACTAAATAGTTGGGCCTATCACCGGCGCGTAGCCAGGATATGATCATTAGGGGGAGCGGTTAGATGCGAGGGAGCGAAGCGAGCGAGGGGGTTTCCCACTCCCATGGTGAGAACTGTTCGCATTTTGAAGTTGTAAATGGTGCAATTTGATGCATTTTTTGGCGTGTTTTATCGACTTGAAACAACAGTCCCAAATGTTTAAGGTGGTAGTAAATTTTGATGTAGATTATTATTGAACAATTTTGCTTATAAAATTGTATGATTTAATAAACTTCTTGTATTAATCATTACACTGAATATCATGAACGCGACCGAGTCCGAGCGAGAGGAACGAGCGAGGGGAGGGGGTGGGAGGGGCTGTCCCCCTTCCATATAGTGAGAACTTTTTGCATTTTGATGTTGTAGTTGTACATGGTGCAATTTGATGCATGTTTTTGCGCGTTTTGTCGACTTGAAACAGTCTCACTTGTTTAAGGTATAACAATATATTTTGATGTCAATTCTTTAAAAAAAAATTGGTTATAAAATGGTATCATTTAAACAAACTTCTTGTACTAACTCTTACACTTAATATCATGTAAGCACGAGAGATTTGGCATTTTATTGAATTGAAAATCAGCAATCTGGTGCACACTTTGGATAAGATATTTGGACAAAACGCAAGAAATTTTTCATAATTTCGAGAATTATTGGGTCCCCCCCCCCCAGTCCTCCAGGATCGACGTCCCTGCATACGAGTGGGCTTTTGCATTCTTAGAATACAAATACTAGGTGTTTCAAAAAACATTTCCCACTTTTGATCATTAATAATTCTGAAACTGTTCATCCGATAAAACTGTCATTGATATGAGTAATAGCTGAATAGTGTACAATTTTGTTGGAGGTATTGAATGTGAAAGCATAAATCAGTTTTATTAAATCTAAGATTGATTTTGAAGTAAGGTTTCAGATTTTGGTCAAATTTTAACCCTCTGTACAAAAATAAACTTTACACAGAAACCAATGATGTGTATGCGAGTGTGTGCTGACAATGGCCCTGAACAATGGACATGCCTGAACCACCTGTTGACTGGGCGTCAGTCTCGCGCTCCCTGGCACATGAATGTTTAATCAATAATTCATGCTGCATGGTTGCCCTGGGCACTGCTAGTCTGAATTCATGCTCCAGCGGTAAAGGGTAAAATGCTTGCACATGGAAAAAGTAAGCACATGTTTCCATGTGCTTGCAAACACCACATTTCATTCCAGCTGGCAATCATTTTCAAATTAATTTTTGCTTCACATATCACCACTAAATTTGGGATATAATTAAGCATTTAATGATCTAAAGTTCCTCATTTTTATACAACTGTCTTTGTATACTAATTAAATAGTCTGACAAATTTTCGCTTTTTCGATAAAAAGAGATCATTTTTGGTTAAGAGTACAGCAGCATTTATCATTGGGGCGATTTGTTTCACAGTAGATTTATTTAAGGCTCCATATACACAAGAGTGTATACTCTAATTGATTTTCTTTTCTTCCTGTCACCATGTTTACAATAGAACAGAAGGTATCCATTGTAATTTCGTTTTTCAGAAGTAGGGAGAGGACTGTCGTGACTCAAAGACAGTATCGGCAGGTGTTTGACTTTACACAGATACTGCCAGAGCCTGAATAAAGACTAGTTGTGACAGTGGAATTTCTCATGAATAAATAATGAAGCATTCAAACCCTGGTCATTGTTCAGGACCATTGTCAGGTGTTAACCACACACTCCCATACACACCCATTAACCCCTGTGCAAAGTGAAATTTTGTACAGAGGGTTGAAAATAGAGCAAAATCTGGAACCTAACTGTGAAATTAATCATGGATTTCATGAAACTGATTTATGCTTTCATATTTAAACCACCTTCAACCAAATTGTACAGTATTCAGCTATCACTCATATCAATGACAGTGTTATCTGATATATAGTTTTTTAATCAAAAGTGGGAATTGTTTTTTGAAACACCTAGTACAAATAAAAAAATTTTGATGGAAAATTTGGAAAAATGTTGATCCCCAAAGTGTACCAAAGTTTTGAATGGGAAACAAAGCGAGAAAAGGGTTGATTAAAAAAAAGTTATAAAATGGGTTCAGGAACGTAGCCAATAGGAAGCGCTGAAATGAGTCACGTGGGCTTTGATTACTTTAGTACCATTGCACTGCAGTACCAGTGCGCACTCAATCAGTTGTTACAAGTGCGTCGCGCGCTACTATACGCGCTGTCAATACCTGTAAACAACTTCTAGTTCGGAATTCGGGCTGCGTATTTTATGCCGGCCGGCCTTTCTTGTGTGCATAGCATATTACGTGGCGTACGTACGTATACAGTACACAGTAGTACTTACATGTGCGGGCGGGATTTCCGAGTGCGACGTGATTGACTCGACTCTCTCGAGCGAGTGCTACATGTAGTTGACTGGAATATTGACCCACAAAGGTACGTGAAAATGCTGTTAGTTTTCGACCCATTTTATAAAACAAATGATGCACAGGATTATTTCGTGGCGTTAGTGGAGACGCAGCTCACTCTCGGGTATTTACAATGTAGTGCATGTTTCACAATTGTAAATACCCTCGAGTGCGGACAGCTACGCCTATACTAACGCACTCTATCCTGTGCATCATTTGTATAATATTCCCTCCCATCCGCGGTGGATCTTCTGTGTTCTTTTTTGTAACTGAAGTGACAGACCTGGTGCACACTTTCGATGAAACATTTAAAATCTATTAAGTAGAAAGGACTGAACGGGGAGGGTATGTAAGGGGTTAGACCTATCACCCTCTTACGCGAGGGAGATTTTGTATTTTCAGATTTGAAATTCAGCCATCTTTGGGTGAAATATTTAGACAGTTTTCTATCAAAAAAGTAAGAACATATCCACATCTCGGGAGTTACGAGGAGGAGCAAAATGATATGTTTGTCCCCTATACTTTTCTGGAGTAACCATCCCCCCCCCCCCCCCATCAACGCCTCTGCATATGAGAGAGTTTTTGTAAGTGAAAAGATCTGCTGCACACTGATAAAATGCAAGGAAATACGTCAATCTCAAAAGTGTACAAAGTCTATCGAAAGGGACCCAGTTAGCGGAGCTTTTGCATGCTTATGATTGCAATTCAACGATCCGGTGCATAGTTCTGGCGGTATTTGAACAATTTTCCATAAAGAAAGTTCGAGATTTGTCCTGATCTCGGAAATTGCTTGGGGGACAAATGATATGTCTGCCCCAACATTTCCGTAGGCAGGGCTCGACACTAACGGTGGCCTGGTGGCCTGGGGCCGCCAAAAACGCACATCGGGCCACCAAAATTTCAGAAATGAAGAATTTGGTGGCCTGATCGGGTCACCAAAAAAGGTCGCGGTGGGCCACCCAAAATAAAAGTTAGTGTGGAGCCCTGCCGTAGGGGAGGGGCAAATGCCCCTTCCCCCCCCCCCCCCCATAGATTCGACGCACCTGATCATCCCTGGGTATGCCCATAGATGTATCCTGACTGAGTCATCAGAGTCATCATCGTTTTAATATGTCGATATTACTCTCTTCGCGAGCGAGCGAAGCGAGCGAGCGCCTGAGAAAATTATGTATATACATTATCCTTCAAGATAGAATACTGTTCAGCTCTGTACCAACGTCATGCAATATGCCAAAATTAATACAATCACATTCCTGCTTCCTCCATTTTTTTCCCTCAAATTTCAGAGGGGGGGGGGGGGGAATGATTGTACAGGCCACCCCCTCCTCCATTTCGGGGGGAGGGGGGATTTACGCCCATGGCTGATATGCTTAATCATGCTTTGCCTTCTTCTCGGCTGGGTTTTTCGAATTCGCTATTGTGTAATCTTCCAAAAAAGATGTCACAAAACTTCAACGGTTGCAAAATTCTACCGCCCGGTTGTTAACTTTTACAATGCTAAGTTTTATTCCATATCACGATTCATCCGTTCCTTACGTCGGCTTCCTGTAGAAAAAAAACAAAAAACAAAACAAAACATTTTAAAGATCTTGTTATTAGTACATCATTCGGTTTAAACCCTTTCCCCCGTATACCTACTTTATTCCCAAGTACAATCCGACACGACGTCTACGTTCACCATCAGATGTGTTGTTACTCCAAAAAAAAAAACAACAACAACAACGACAACAACAGATGAAAACATGGATGGGGTGATCGTGCTATCTCCGTTATATAGGATCAGAATTGTGGAATCAACTACCTATTCAGATGAGGCAACTGTCATCTACAAAATATTTAAATCCAAACTTAAAACGTATCTGTTCCCCTCACACTGAGGACTATACTGCAATCTATAATGTTCGGAACGATTGCATTCTTTATCTGGTATGTGGTTGTTTGTTGGTTGTCATTTTCTTCTGTGTTTTCATGTTTGAACATGTATAATATAATATATTTCTTTTTCTTTTTTGAAACGCCATGAGCGTCGAAAAAAGAATGGACCTGCGCCCTGTGCAAGTATAGTCACCATTAGTAGTAGTAGTACTAGTAGTAGTATTAATATTATTATCATTATTATTACTATCATCATTATCATCATTTTTATTTGTGAAGCAAAGCTTTACACTATTGCATTCCTATAGGAATTAAGAAGTGGAGATCTCTGAGCGTTAGCCATGGATGACCAGCACGGCCGCAAAGCAAGCAAGGAAACAAGCAAGACACAAGACAAAAAACACAGATGGTTAATGTACTATCGGTTCTTATGCGGCTCGGGAATACTGAAATCATTAAAAAGAAACGAAGAATTAATCACTGTGATTGCTAAGACTTCGTTGATACCCGTTATTATTTCGTTGTTCACAGAATATGAGTTTTTTCGACTGAAATAACAAACGATGTTAGAAATAAAAATGGGAGGGACAATTTTCTTGTGGCAAATTAATTGGCGGAGAGGTGATTGTTTGGGGCCTAATTTTAGAAAAGGGCAATTCTAAATGGAAACAATGTTCTGCGTTAGCTTTAATCTATAGTGGTTAATACAAAATGATGCAGCAGGGCAATACTGAAATGAGTGCTACGGTATAAACAGAAAATCGCATCGAAATTCTCCTAGACGCATCTGGAGGCAGTGATAAGCATTGTCCAGATAGATACAGTAACGTATTCATTAATTTATTAAATAAATGTGATATATTATGTGTGCCTGGTGGGCACTCGTTCATTCGAATTCATTTTGGGCATCCAGTTTAACATCTTTTGCATTCGAATCAGCACGCATGTTTATGATTTGGTTCTTTCCTTATTTTATTTAACATGTAGTTATCGTTTTGCAAGCGTCATTACATTTCATAATTTCGTATTCATTTTAGAAATTTTGGCAACATTTTTTTTTTCACTGTGCTTATTGAGTCTTCCAGTCCGAAGATAGTGCATGTTATCCAGGGGGTATACCGGGGGGTAGTTATCCAGGGGGTAGTTATCCGGGGGGTAGTCATGCGCGGGATAGTTATCCAGGGGATAGTTATCCGGGGGTAGTTATCCAGGGGGTAGTTATCCGAGGGGTAGTTATCCAGGGGGTGGTTATCCGGGGGGTAGTTATCCAGGGGATAGCTATCCGGGGGGTAATTATCCAGGGGTAGTTTTTCGGGGGTTAGTAGGTAGATATCCGGGGGGTAGTTATCCAGAGGTAGTCATCCTGGGGGTGGTTATCTGTGGGGTAGTTGTCCTAAGGTGGAATCGCCCAGAGGGGTGATTGCCCTAGGAGGGTAGTTCTCCGGGGGTAGTTGTCCTAGGGGGTAATTGCCCTGGAGGGCAATAGCCCTAGGGGGTAGTTGTCCGGCGGGTAGTTGCCCTAGGGGGGAATTGTCCGGGGGGGGGGGTAATTATCCCAGTGGTAGTTATCCGGAGGGTGGTTTTCCAGGGGGTAGTGTTCCTAGACCCGTTTATCTGTGACGTTACAACTATGGCGTCGTTTTTACAGCTTGCATTTGAACAACAACAACAACAAAAAAAAAACAATTTGTCGACAGTTTATGAATGAAGTTTTATATCCTTTTTATATATCATAATCAATTTGAGGTTTGCGGTTATAAATTTGTCTTGTACTGTAGTATCTTCACGTTGATACGGCGTCTATAATAGCATCAAATTGCAAGTTTGAACAAAAACAACATCGTGATGTCATGAATGTGGAAGTTTACTGAAATGTGCCTGTGATAATGTGAACCGCCGCAATAAAAGGATACGAATATCGCTGACGGCTGAGACGAGAAAATCGAGTTTGAAGTCAGATCATTAAAATCAGTCAAAATCACATTTTTGTTGTTGGCGTAATGTTGTAGTCTGATGTTTTGTATATCATCTGCTACAATTTCAGAGCTACTGATCAAAGGTATGGCTAGACATCAGCGTTTATCTGCATTGTTTTGGGCAATGATTTTCCGAATAACAACGGAACAGCATGGTGTCCGAAGATTCGGATTTAGCGCCGCAGATATAGATTCTGCCCCCAGCAACGAGGGAGGAACCTTATTGGTCAGTGGTCGCATTCTGGTTACTGATTGGTCGCGCTGAGACCGCTGGCGCTAAGCATGAATTAACATCATGACGGTTGCTATGAACAGACCTAATTGTCAAGAGGTGATCACGATTGCGTTGGAAAGGAAACTTTGAAGGCAGTTTTCTCGAAACACTGATTTCCCAGACCCCTCATCATGGTCTCATAAAATCACCAATATATCCGCAACCGAGTACTTTTATGAGTCGTGTTGAATATTTTGATATTAAAGCGGAGGAGTAAAAGAATACGTCATGTCAATTTCAGAAAATCGACCTCCCTCGAATTTTGGATGCTTTTGTTGTATAGCGGGTCGTATATCACTATTTCAAAAACATGATGAAAGTGATAAAGACTTCCCCCCTGGGGCAATTACTCCGGACCCTTCCCCCTGGCCCTAATCCTAATCCTGAACGTAATCCTAACCCTAACCGAAACTCCTAACCCTAAACCTAACCCTAACCCTAATCTTTACTCTAACCTTACCATTAACCAGAATTTAGCCCGGGGGGAGGTGGGGAGGGGCGGGGGGGGGGGGTAATTGCCCTCAGGGGGTAATTACCCTGATATGTTCAGTGAGATCACATTCAAACATATCCCAAACTGCTTACTTACCTCCAGAAAGGCTTAAAGGGTCATATGTCACATCCTCTGTAGTAGATTCTTTATTGATATGTGGCAGTAAATCACATCCAGCATACACGTTCTCACTTCGTGGTAGAAACCTCTCTACAAGGCTCAACTGGTTATGAAGAGTTGTTGTGCTGTTTCAAAATTCATCTAAAATTAATTCACTTATACTTTCAGTTCTAGCACCCCTTTGGTGCCACAATGGCTTCTTGTTACCCATATACATTGATTCTATCAATTATTAAACTGCAGTCACTTTCTTTTTCTCATCAGCTTGTTGGCCTCTCAATGTATGGCTGATGACAATACAAATACAAATACAAATAATGATAATAATAATGATAATAATAATGATAATAGTCATTAATATAAGAATAAAGTGGCCGCTTTTCTTGCAGGTGACAACGCCATTATTTTGCTTTTTTCTACAGCCCGTTAAGTCACTAAACCGTCGACTCTTGACGGTATTCAATACATGGAACAGCACTCTTTACACCATCCATCATCACTAGATTTGAATGACGATTGTTTTACCTTGTCTGCAGTCTGCGAATACAGTTTCTGTACTTTCACTCATTTAAATCACATTAATTATTCATATTTTCATCTTTTAGCGTCCGGGTATCCTCATTTCTCACCGCCACTCCTGGTGTCAAACTCCTTGATAAGTGATAGGCTACACTATAAGATTACTGAGCAGACGTAGTGTAAAGTTTCATCTCTAGTATTTTGAGTTTTAGAGTTAAGAATCATACAGTGTTCATGCATTTATTAAAGAGGTTTGATATTCGCAACGTCCAGTCCCACCACGTTAACCTACATGAATAGCGCCACCTGCGGCGAATGTTCAGTTTCAAAACTCTGGTGTACATTACTTTAGAATAGCGACTGTAACTTTTTATGTTGGTCAGCTGGAATAAAATAAGTGTGCTTCCTTATGAGTATCAACTAGTGTCTTTCTACACTTGTGAATAGTTGCTTCTGTGTTTGTATTAGCATTTAAGGCACTATTCTACAGTTTTCTACAAAAGATTGAGTGTTAAGATACGACCAGGTACCCAGTTACAAAAACCCAACCCGCAACAATCAGTAAGTTGATAACAGTAACCGTACCAGACAGACTAAATGCACTGAAAAATCTTCATTACAGTAACGCCTACTCATCATACTTTATTACTTACAAAAACGTAAAATTATTTATATGAAAGAGAAATAAATGTGCCTTAAATCTGCAAGTGTAACCTATTTTACAATATCCATCATAAACATATTTTCGATAAACATCAACGTATGTTGATGTTTACCTGTACCTGTTTACCTGTACATAATTTCGTTTATAAAAATGGCTTTTTGAACTACAGTATGTTGAGTATGATATCAGAGAATAACACTTCGTATTTCAATACAATTGGGAGGCTCTCCGACCGTGTGAAAGCGATTGTTTGGGTTCATGTTGTGCACACGTGTACTCGCCGAGAATGCACGGCTACAAAACTGTAGCTACACGTACACTATACACCTCTATAGGGCTCAAACCCATAAATATTTCCCCATAGGGATGTGTGTTAAAAATCAAATTTCAAAAAATTCTGTAAAACAGCTGGGAGAAATGAGGTGTTTCAGCTTCACTAACCTGGATAAGTTAGATATACCCTTTCATCCATCAAATTCTCAGGGTGGATAATTCAGTTCAAATTCTGTCCAGGGGTCCGCAAAGCCAGACTACGAGTTCTTGTCACTCAAAAAATCACCCATTTTCCGTACACGTACGCAATGAAATATAGTCCCCTCAAATTCCACCAGAAAAGCTTTCATCTTCCAACCAAAATGCAATTTGTAGAGGAATTTATACTCAATATCTACAGCTATTCAGCTTTTTGCCAAACTACATCATTGATTTTTAATTATTTTTTTCTTCATTTATTTTGGTATCTTTGGTACGAATTTGTGAAGGGGCCTGGGACATTCCCTTGTATTTACGGGTGTGAGCCCTATAGCTACAAGCGGCTGAACATAACAAGCGATATTCTGTCATTAAACACGCAGTGCAGTGACGCTTTTTTGTGCACACTATTTGCATGCTCGTGCATGGTAGTAATAAAACAAAGGGCGCACTTGTTGACTCATTTCACCGCTTCTGATTGGCTACATTCTTGAACCCATCTTGATAAACACGATCGTATGCCATTGCTTTATATACCCTTTTGATATGTACCACATGGAAAAAGGTGCATTGTTGTGCAGTTTCTCTCTTTGCCCCGGTGCAACTTGGCGTCTTTACGAAATCATCTAGTAAGATGGAATACATATCTTTATTGTGAGTGGAATACGTAACTTTATCATGGGAATTTCCTGATGTCAGCGCTTCTGATTGGGTATATTCTTAAACCAATTTCATAAACTCGTGTACATTGGTTTGCCCTGCTGCTGTTTACTGGAAGGATAAAGGTGCACGAGTTGTTGTTCTCTTGTCACAATTCACTCTTTGTCCAGTACGTCTTGGAGCCTTTTCGGAACCCTCTAGCAAGATGGAAAACATAACTTCATTGTGGGAATACGTAAATCCATCGTGGATGGAATACACAGATTCATTGTTACTAGAGTATCCTGTCTTTGAATACCCACGACCAAGTTTGGGGCAAAAGATTTCATCTTATTCTTTACTTCTTATATCCTTTTTCGCAATTATCGTTAACATTATCACAATGTCAGCGATTCTTGCAATTCGCCACTTG
The DNA here is from genome assembly GCF_964275005.1 of Diadema setosum. NCBI lineage: Eukaryota > Metazoa > Echinodermata > Echinoidea > Diadematoida > Diadematidae > Diadema > Diadema setosum. The sequence continues at coordinate 31,222,984 of NC_092703.1, forward strand.
CGGAGGAAGCAAAACATTCTCATATTTAACTTGGCCTTTTCTGATTGCCTTGCTGCTCTATGTGGACTTGGATGGTTTGCTCGTATCGATATGGGAGAGTACTATAAGGTTCGTTTCAATTGTTCTTCTTTCAATCATCTTATCAATTATCTCATCGTCGAAGTAGGGAATGATATGTGGGCAGAAAGAGTGGTTTTCTACTTCTAATTATATATTATGTGAAACCGTTTATATCTTCTTTTGTATAATTTGTAAATTTATATACTTCTGACAGTTATCATTTGAAAAAACACCATGTGTTCAGTTAGTTATAATGTGATATTTCATTTTCTACCTGTGGCAGTCAATTGTCTCTTATAAATTGATTTAACAACTGGCACACACGCACACACACAACACACACACACACGCACACACACACACACACACGCACACACACACACACACACACACACACATACAATAACACCACAATGCCAAAAGGCTCTGACACAGAACGGGTATACATACGTGTTCGTTACTCCTATTCTATCCTATATCATACATTCATATTAGACATAATCATAAGATTGTATGATATAACCATGAGTTCTTTGTCTGTCTTTGTTTTATTTCCTCATTCAGGTCACCTGGCTGTCTTGGTTCTTCAATCTTAGTGCATTGCTGTTCCTTCCCACCATGTTTATGTCGATATTGACTACGCTAGAACTAGCCATCCATCGTCTGATTGTGTTTCGTCTCGACCCGTTAGGTCACGACAATCGGGTCACTCCTGGAAGATTGATCTTAGCAGTTGTTCTAACCTGGCTGCTTGTTGCCGGACTTCTAATTGTCTTCATTATTGATTTACCTTACACTTTATCATTGATTTCTGTCTTTACCAGCCTCGCATGCCAAGTAGCCATCGTGGCAATATATTACATGATTTATAGAGAAATTAAGTCATCGTCTCGAAATGTGAATCTATCATTCAGAAATAGGACCAATAAGAGAATATTAATCACGTTTGTTTTAATTTTTGTGACGACCATGCTATGCATGTTTCCTCTAAACGTCCTCGTGGTCTGGATATATTATAGTGACACATTTGACTTGGACGTTTTGGTAGAAGTTTGCCGGTATCTCCCTGTACTCAATAGCATTCTGAATCCTGCGATCTACTGGTTTCGACTTACGGATTTCAGGGCCGTGTTGCGAGGTTGGTGCGCCAGATGCAGGAGAAGAAGACGAGAACGCCAAACTCTCCCAAACAGGCCACCTGGAAGGGAAATATCAGTTGCTCATATTCACCTAAATGTAATTTCTCAGCCATAATGGAGACCGAAAGAATCGAGCGAATCCGGGATATTGTAAATTGTATGTATAAATATAGTCTGTATAATTATCTTAGTGTTGTTTTTTTTTATTTCATTTTGCTCGGGCTGAAAGATTTGAGGGTCGAGATCGTTCAGAGAGTTTTGATTTAAAGCTGCTATCGACAATTTTACATCACTCTTTGCATTTGAGAACGTTTAAAAAGTAGGGATTTTCCTTGCATATTGCCTTCGCAAGTAATCAAGTAGGAAACTGCTGGTAAAGTGTTGTCATTGTCTCAATGAGTAATATGATTATTTACAATTGTATTCTCGTGCACTGGTGTTGGCGAAAATGGGACTTGCATTACTTAAAGACTTTTGCAGCATTCCATAGTAATATGGAGATTATTATGGTTAAATCAGACTGTAATATTTATGACCCTCTTCTTATGTTTACATCCACAAGTCTGTCCTCAGTTGAACGTCTGATCACTAATATATTTGTTGAATACCCACATCTAAAATATTCGACGATAATCATGGTTAAAACCTAATAAATATTATCCACCTGTGTCCAACAGTTTTCGGACACCCATGCTTTCATTTCTATGGCTCCGAGGCTATGGACGATGTTAAGCCGGCCTTATAATATTTAAATCTACAGACTAATAAGAAATGATTGACGTTTGTCTTGCTCAATTCATCCATAACTGGAAATATTAGTGCACTTTTTCTCCAATATTGTATCGTATTGTATCGTATAATCAGTGGAAAGCGCAAGAGGGTAAATTATGTTACATTGCATTTTTATAAGTTTGATTATTTTTTTGTCATTATTGTTGTGATAATGACTTTCTTGTCCTTCACAACAACAACAAAAAAAAAGGAGAAGAAGGAAATTTAGGTAGGAAAAGAGCATGCCTTCAATTTGTCAAATTTATCAACATAGAAATGATTTGTAAAATCGTTGCATTTCATGACGCTCATTCGAAAAGATAGTGAATCACAGGGACACAAACCCTATACTTAGTTTAGATTAGTTCATTTTCAAATGACAAATAATTGATAGTACCTTTAATCCAGACAGTGTAAAATGGTTCAAACGGCAGCCTTACTCTAGAACAATGCTTAATGCAAAAATCAAATGTTGCTTTCTGAGAGCACAAGCGTATAACAAGCTAAAGTGGAGTGGAATTTATGATTGTTGGTTTTGAATGTTTATAAGTGTCCTTTCCGCTGTGTATAGGTTTGTTGTTGGCTTGATGTCCTCGTACCAGAACGGAAAAAACAAGCTAGGTGTTCTTGGATCAGATCTTAAAGTATAGGGAGACGGAGTGGTTTGCAAATGACCATCGTAATAAATAGATGGTGGCAAAATAAATTCACGAGTAACCATTCTGTAAGCTAGGAATCTTAGTATTCATTTTGATAATTAGTAAGTATGAAAACTTGGAATGAGAAAAACATTAATGATTGTGTGTGTCATTGTAGCAAGATTACAACATAAATTGGGGTCTTTTGTGAAAACAAAACCAGTAGAATGTAAACACAATCAAATGTTTTGGAATACCATCGACGCACGTAAATGATCCATCCTTGTTCATGGAACTCATCATTTCACTGCATTTTTATTTATCACAGACTCTTTTCAACTTTATTCTGCGTACTTTGAAAGTATAGTGATAACTACAGTTCTGCAGTGTTTTGTTCACAATTCGCCACTTCACAGAGTCACGAGACCCAACACTATGTTGGAATGGTATTAGTAAAAACCATTAAAATGTGTTAAAGCAGTGATGGTACTTGACGTGCAGGGTAACAAGATAAATTCTTGGAAATGATCACTAAAAAGAAACTAGTAGAAACGAAAGTGGTACAACACAGAATGGATTCGAAAGCGCGCGAATATTTCACGCATGATTGTCATATAAAATTGCGAAATGTTAAGCCAACTGTTTGACCCCTATGTCGAGACGACAGGTTGGTTTGATCATGGACCTAAAACAAAAATGTTTGATCGACAGGAATTGATAGGGGCAGTATTTAGTGCACAAGACATGCCAACGGGTTTTCTCTTGACAGGGCTTGTATGAGTTTATAATGGTAATTAAGGGGCGATGGTTTTCGCCGTTACAGGTATGAGCTAAACAGGCGTCAGCAGACGGTGACAATGACGATGGGGGAGAGCTGTCTACGGCTTCTTGACCAGGGGACAACCTTCAGGCTTATCCCCAAAGACCATCAGCAGTATTTATGTTAACAGTTCGACCTCGCTTATCCGGCCATATCCGGGACCGGCGCTCACCCGGATAAGCGAATTGGCCGGATATGGGAGACACAATGTTAATGTATATAGCTGTCGTCCCAGTGCACTGGCAGCTAGGCAGGTAGCGTACCCCGCAACGGTGGTGTAATCTATGCTAGCTTTTCTTTTGGTGAATTTATAGATCATGACTGCTTACTTTTACGATGATAATGTGTTGTGAATTTATGTTAGTTCTGTCGGGAATATTGTAGGTAAATCGTGTGAGTTTTGTAGAAATATTAATTGAGTTTAAAGTAACTGGTTTTTTTTTTCTCAATTTTTGGATGAAAAAAAAAAGTCCTTCACTGCGTGAACGCGTCCGGATAATAAAGATTTCCGAAAAAGAAGGAGGCCGGATAATCGAGGTCGAACTGTATCTGCACTTGTTATGAATTGTCGGTTTACTGTGTAAATTGTATCCGGTTGTACATATGAGTTTGTGAATGTAATCACTACACAGATTGTAACCCTTCGTATACACGGCCTTACATTGGTATAGGCCTACAGTGGTCAGAAGAGTCTACTCAAATCCGAACTTTGTAACGTCTTCCTAAAGCATGACTGATTTATTGAAACTATGAGATTCTGCATCACCAGACATTTTTTTTTTTTTTTTTTGGGGGGGGGAGGGGTTGGTTTGGTTTACTTGTATTTTATTTCTCCAAATGCAATAACAAATGAAAACAAAGTAATACAGAGTATGCTAAAAAGGAGAGTTTAACATACAAATCAATATAAGAAATATCCATTTCATAACAGCATAAGTCTCTAATGACGTATATGAATCAAAGCAACATAGGGAGTACTGTATTTATGAAAAAGGAGAAATCAATACAGGGGACCGTCATAATAAGCTTGACATGGATGAGGCCCTATATATATATATATATATATATATATATATATATATATATACCAATATAATACAATACCAAATATATATCTACACATAAAACTTTTAATCTTAATTATACGAAACACATTTTTCGAAAGAAAAAAAATAACAACGAAAAAGAAAAACAGTGACTTGGCGCTTTAAAGAAAAAAAATAGATTTTTAGTTGGGACAGATCCTGAAAGAGCAGATTTTACGCTTAAAAAAAATATCATAACTCAATTCTAATGGACTCTCCTAAGCTACCCCAATATTGGATATTGGATAACAAAAATCAACGACAAATAGATTATGTGACAATGATTCAGCGGCCATTTCTTTGAGTGCTGTCATAAAATTCGACCCTGAATTCGAGTGTCCCGATATATATATATATATAATTATTTACATACATACATACATATATATATATATATATATATATATATATAGTGTGATGATGCTGATACCTCGTACCGTACATATATTTCATTTCATAAACAGATAATAAAGCTGAGGAAGAACAAGGTCGAAAGCTTCGTAACAGCCGGCTTCATGCGACATCTTTTGTCATCTACATTGTCTCGACCATATATATATATATATATATATATATATATATATATATATATATATTATATATTATATATATATAGTGAATATGTTCATTATATATCACGGGTCAACATTGTAGGAAAAAACATTCCTTTGCCAACTCTGGCAAATATGCACATGATCATCATGTATCTTTGTCAGTGTCTAGGTCTTACTTGCCATGACTATAGTGCCAATTCCACTTGCGTTCTGTTGTATCAACAGGTGGTGATATTTAGTGTGACGTTATCACGTACATGACCCGCAATACCTCCTTTTTTATTATTATTCCTTACCAACACTCATCCCTATCCAGGTTTTGGGCAAAATGCTACTAATTGTTTTATCAAAGAAGTCAGAAACCCTATCTTACACTTTTCTAGAATGTCTTAAAATTATGATGATGCTGGTAAAGTATGTTTTTTTTTTCCATTAGACACTGAGATAAGCACTACACTCTATAATTATCTTTATAGATTTTGTGTATCATTATGTATTGAGTAATTATTATAATACGAGTTTTTATTCTCGTGTCAGCGGGCAATCAGTGTTTCTTGTCGAGTAAATGATTTTAGATTTTCAAAATAATGCACGATCGGAGAGCATACCTCTAATTTTCATTACAGGACTACAGATATGTATATATAGTATGTGTGTAGTAAGTAACCTATCATAATATCATGGTTTCTGCACCGTTTAAGAGAAATGATATCAAAAGTATGAATTAGTGTGCATAAGTTGACTCATTTTATACGTGCTTATGGAGACATATTTGAATGGGCGAGCAAGTGTCTGTGTGTGTGTGTCAGTGCGAGAGTGAATTTTATACATAGAATTGTCCTCAGTGTTAACAGAGAAAGATTACATAATAAGCATTTGTAAAGATATATCCTTGAATCTTGCTCGATATTCTACTATTATGAATGTATGGATATTTGTAAAGATTTGTGAAATTGTTGAGTTTGTATGTCCGCAAAACAATTTATGCTCGTATTATCTTTAAGCGTTTGTGTTTTAATTTCCAATTCTTATGAGTATTCTTATTGTTTTCAAGTTTTGTATAGGGATATAATTATGTGAAACTATAGAGAATAAAGATTGAAAATTAATTAGAATGCCAGAATTACCACGCATTTCCTTTTTTTTCTCCACTATAAACAGCGGTTGAAAATATCCCATGCACAACAATACCTCGTATACCTTAGCATTCTTTTCATATTCTAAATAACTGCTTGCTGCAACAATCCAAAGGTTACGTATTTCAAAGGCTCGCTTTTGGCGAACTTGAAACAGGGCTCATTGTTCTACTGCATCGTTTCTAAAAGCTAAATAAATAAATATCAATATATATATCAATATATATATATATATATATATATATATATATATATATATATATATATATTACATGTTATGTGACCTTGAATTTTATCTTTTAGTGATGGTGAATTCTGTAATCTCATTGGTCAATCATGGAATATGTCACCAGACCGCAGATATTTGCCCGTATTTCGTGAACAAGCAGGGGGTAACTAATAATATCAAAAAAAAAAAAAAAAAAACCCAACAGAAAGCCGCACGTACTGATTTTGTGTGAGGACTTAAAATAGGTGAAATGGGTCAACCTAGCCAATCTTGATATTTTTTTTATAATTATATTCTGAAAGAGCAAGTCTTTTTCTACACTATGTTAAAGTTTTGGATCGTAAAACGAATGGGAAATCATCGGAAGATAAACGTCCATCCCAAGGATAAAAAAAGACATGAAACGCAATTTAATTGATGCCAACGGCTGCCAAAAATCGAAATTTGTTTCTTGATGCGTTTTCCTTATAAAATCAAAAAGTCATTATTCGATCAAAGTAAGCAGGTTTCTGCTATAAGCTATCTTGCTTGCCACACGGGCCGCAGAACTCCAACATATACGTAACCAAGACATTCATGACATGCATTTTTCAGGTGTTTCGCCTTTCGGAGCACCATAATATCCCGATGCCTGAACTTAATAACAAAACAGAACACAACGAAACACAGCAAAACAAACCGAAAATTGAGCCTTAATGAGGCGCAGTCTACAGCAGCTGCTGGTAGACGATGCACTCGTTGGTACTCATTGTTCCACTTCCTGTCGGGGTATTTGCAGCTTCTTCGTCAACAATTCGGCCAAACAATACAGCCAAACAAGCTTGTTTTCATGAAGGTCCCATCATACTTCTCTTTGTTCAACCCCATTTCGATTTCGACCAGTTATCATTACAATATGATGTGTTATTACCATGTATATTGTTTGTTTTTGCACATTGTTTACAAAGTACAAGAACTTGTATTATCATTTCTGATGTAATATTCATATACGAGAAGTATCAAAATAAATTAGTCTGTCTCATTATAATTATATTATTGTAGCGAAATCGGTTAATTCCGCCGGGTTACGGTCATAGAATAAGCTAACATTACAGGATATCGGAAACGAGTGACAAATCGAAATATAATCGTTCAAACGTTTTTAGGCCTACGTCCGCAAGGACGGTTCTGGTCAGTAGTGTGGACATTTCGAGAAAAGGAAATTTTAGCTAATTCATTGTATACCAAAGTGGCCTCTTAGAATTGTTTGGTGTTTAAGACATACCGACAGCTGTAGGATAATCTGAATCGAGTATAAAACGTCAACTCACTTAAATTCTTCTTTGCTGACTTACTATTACTGTACTCTCAAATTCCAGCAGCATGTAGGCCCTAATTTATTATATCGTGGATTTACACTTCAAAATAGTCAATATATTTGTATACACTTTTTTATGTTTTTATGTTTTTATGTGGTTATTTTATGATTTTTTTTTTTGTCATAATGATTTAAAATGCTTTTGTTTCCCGGTACCCCTATAAGGAGAAATTGACACTGCTTTGATTCACCTCCACTGAGAGAAAGGACTAAGCTGCAGTGAGGGTAAGGTGCCTTGTCGATTTTCTTAACCTCTGCAGTCACGGGACTCAAACCAGGGACATCGTTGTTGGCAATCCCTGTTATAATAATTATACGCTGCAACAGCTCCTCCGCCCTACATTACGAACAGTGCGTTTTGCCTACTTGAATCACGGAGCTCCGTGTGTCGCTTCATGCTGGAATTGAGAATTGTAATAACATTGTGCTTCGTCATAGCACTCAGCTACGTTGCTCATTGGTCATAGCCTGTCCGTCCTGAGTTGTTAGAAAAAAAAGGACTTAAAAACCTTTCTTGTTATATCAGGTTTCTCATTTTATCAGGGTATACAAGCAACATATATATATATATATATATATATATATATATATATATATATATAAGTGGGGACCCTCAAAATCACCTTATAAGATGTTTTTGTTATATTCAAACTCTTTATAATGAGGTTCCACTTTCTTATAGCAATGTTCATCTAGCAATAGAAACTAAAGTTACAAAAAAAAAAGTGTTGTGTAAGTGTGCGTCAGGTCATCTGTCTGTCTCCGAGTTCTAGGAGGAAGCGAAACTGAGGAAATTAATACAGTTCATGTACTTTTTCATTTTTACTGTAGTTTTTTCTTTGTGTAATAACGTCAGTGCAGGGTAAGGGATAGGTGTGCCTAAAACAGTTGATTGCACTCTCAATGCTACTGATATGCGGAATTTCCTTATTGTCAGAGGATTCAATTTCACTACTGCCTGCTGTATTCATAACATCATTTTTTTTTAACATCCAGATTGCTTTGTCTGGGCTGCTCAATTTCGAGTCCACTTTAGGCATGTTTTTGGTTTCCATGAAAAGATGACCCGAAGAGATACAGGGAATTGAAAGAGACACCACACGCAATGAGATTATGAAGAGGAATCCAACCAGGAAACACTTATTTGTAGCGTTGTGTGTTTCCAGTAACTGTTGTAATAACGATAATGACTATTTGCTTTATAAAAATCCATGTCACCAATTAGTTTCAATTCAATTCAATTCAGTTTATTTTTCCAACCAGCAAGGAGTGAAACAAAGAACAATAATACTATTATCTAAAGCATGCGTATACAATCACATTGTTTGATCAATTTCAATCAAGGAAGAAATACAAAGCGATGCTAGGTGAATTGCATAGAATATAATAAAATACGATATAAGTAGTATAACTAAGAATACCTATGCATGCTTTCAAGGATAACAATAAAGTAGGTATGGAAAAAGAGTGGACCACTAAAATAGAAGGCTTGTATATATACATGAATTACTCAAAATATGATAAATAAGTATACACAATCGTTATTCAAACCGTAAATATTTTGAAGCACAGAAAGTATAATGTCAGGCATATCCAACAACGTTCTAGCTGCAAGCACAAATCGATGTGCCCTGTTTATCCAACAGAAGAATGGCGAAGAAACACAAAACAAAACACAACAAAAATCAAAACAAAACAAAAAGAATCTCACAATAATGGATATAGACATACACACATATGCGTGTGCATTGCCCCACACTCGTAAAAAAAAAGAACGAAAAAAGGCAGATGAGTACAGTGACAAAGGACGCGTCATCGTGAAGACAACACAGTAACATTACAAATAACACAGAGAGGACAGAAGAAAGGAAAAGGAGCATAAGAGAATGCAGGACGGTCGGTATATTTTAGAATCGTTAACGACCCGACACTGTAAAGTCGTGCTATAACCTGGAAACGGTTACAGCTCGTTATTCCGAAGGTTCGTTATTCCGAAGGCTCTTCAGTCTGAAGATTCATTATTCCGAAGGTTCGTTATTCCGAATTTCATTTTCGGAATAACAAATCTTCGGCATAACGAATCTTCGGAATAACGCCACAAATGTTCGGATTAACGAACCCTTTTTCATTTTCGGATTAACGAACCTCTAGGTACAGGGAATTTGTGTGTTTCGGATTAACGAACCTTCGGAATAGCGATCCTTCGGAATAACGAACAGCACCCCCTGGAAACATTGACGTGCACATTACTTGAATATGAGACCATTCTGAAGCAAATAATTTTCACACAACAATAGATATATAATGTACTCTTAAATGAATCCCACAAGGATTGAAACAATCATCCCCCAGCATTCCCACTGATTCCCACTGATCAGTTACTGGCCATTCCCTTTAACCCTAACTGCAATGAGGGGGGGGGGGCCTCGGAGGCCCCCCCCCCCCCTCGACATTTCGCACGATTACTCTGCAACACGCAATGCTCTCGCCGCGATGCTCCATGACTTTTTTCTTTTGAGTTTCCCGCACATTTTGACACCAAATTTGTGACGCCTGGGGGTACGGTTCTGAAGTTACATGACTTTTTGTACATGCACGTGAGGCCAAAAATGGCTAAAAAATGTGATTTTGTGTACAAAGTCAATGCAAATTGAGTTTTTCACATGGTTCATATAAATATGCTTATTTTTACTCTCAATGGCTAAAATTAGTTTGTTTTAGGAGTATTATGCTTCAAAAAATGTCTGTGACAAATTTTGTTACAAAAAACAACAAAAGCAAAAGGTCGAAAAAACAAAGAAATATATAAGAAATTCATGAAACAATAAAATAAATAAGAAATTAATTTTGATACCGAATTTTTTTTCAAGTACATTTGCTAAGAATGCCATAAAGAATAATTATACCAAAAATGAGCCCTTTTGGAGCTTTATTTACTGATTTAAATGAAAGATTCTGATTTCTCGCATATTAATTATCATAATCAATCAAAATAAAATAAAAGAAGACTATTTGCTAAAATTTAAAAACACGATCTTGTAGATTACATCGCACACTACCATTGTGCAAAGTTCCGCGGCGATCGCGCGATATACGGCCGAGATCTTAGGGGGGGGGGGGCCTTGAGGCCCCCCCCCCCCAGTCTTTCGAGCCACCAAAATAGCCCAGTATTTTTTAGGGTTAATACATCATTTGTGACCGTGCACCTCAAAACGACCATAAAGTCGCACACACTGATTTTGCGTGAAGACTGAAAATAAGTGAAATGGGTCAACCTAGCCCAACTTGACTTTTTCATATTTTCTGAAAGAGCGGGTCTTCTTTTACATTATGCTAAAATTTGGTATCATAAAACGGGCAGGAAAGTATGTTTTTTTAGCAGTTTATCTTGAACATTTTTGGTAGAATAGTGTGATTAGGTGTGTCTTTAGAATCCATTTTCCATTTCTGAAAACCTTGTCCACACTCTTCATTTTCAACTCTAATAACTTTTGAAAAGATAGTGCTACTGCTTTGAAAGTTGGCATTAATTGTGGACAGAATGTGTTAATGAGGCATGTATAATTTCAGTTTAATCTGATAATCCCTTCATTGTTGTTACTCTGGTGGTTTACTTCCTGTTTTTTTGTCCCATTCATCGCACAGCCAGCACGGCTTGGTAAAGATTAAGCGCTTGAATAGACACTGTACTTTAGAGCCTCTTTTCTCTTTTGTTACGACCAAAATCACTCTGAGAATGATCGCACAAAAGAAACAATCAACTAATGTTCAGGCGGTTTATTAACAGTGATATTGTGGGTACAGACTCGTAATCGCTTTTCACATCAGTACAATAATGATCAATAAAACAATTATAAATCGGTAGTGAAATCACTTACAGCCAAATTTGAAAGCAAGTAATCCTTTGACAGTGTCCAGATACGATGTTCGATGCACCGATGAATGATCCTTGACGCACCGATGAATGGTTCCTCCGACGTAACTCCAAAGGCACTGGTTGCAATAATCCACTTTATAAATCCAGGGTAAAGTCCACGATAAACAAGGTGTATGTCCACGGCGAAACGTGCAAAATCCAAACGTTATGACGACCACGTCCAGTTGATGCGTTGAATGATGATTCACTTTATAATGTCCAGCAAGGAATCCAGCCCGTCACAGCTTTGCCGTAATAATGTCCATTGACACTAAAATCTGGAGTCTATCTCCAAAGTAGGCAAATTAATTCTCTGCAGGCAAAATGTTTCCCAGGCCTTATCTCCACAAACGTAACAGGTCAGCAGGTAACACAGGACTGACTATAACAAGTCGCTTCAGAGCCAGAAGTGACGTAACTCTCAGAGCAGAGGTGTTGGGTACTCTGCCTACCTCAGAATTTCTCCTGCTTATATACTATCAATTCACCCCTTTCTAGTACATTCTGTAATTTTCTCCAACCTGGGGCCACATACCTGAACATACTAGCAAGTCCAAATTCCAGGAATCCTGGATGACTCACTGCCTAATATGTGCATAACATCATTGCCAAAATTAACTACCAATCACATTGGGTTACAAGGGCAGTGCCTCACTCAGCCAGCACTTCCTAGAATTTTCTGGAATGGGTTAAATCATTCTAGATTGAGTGAGCTATAATGTATTTCCTGTCACATGCATACATGTACTGTAGCTACATTGTATACCATGTAGAAAATTCTCCACTGATCTGGTCAGCCTGTGTACATACACATTAAACAACCATGCATACAGACTTGATACATGTACATAACTACTTGTGTGTACATTTGTGACACATTTCACACTTTTGCTGAGTTTGTGCTTTCTTTCCAATATTTAGATAGGTTAAGTGAGTCCATTTGATTTGAGTTATACATCATTTTAAAGCTTAAAATCTGCTCTTTTAGAATATGGTCTTAACTAAAAATTCATGCCTGGCGACTTTTTGTTTGTTTTGAGGTGCAGGGTCACATTTATTGTTCTTACCAAAACATCAGGGTCAGGGTGAGAATAAAAACGATTAGAGTTATCTGCAATCATACATGAAACACAATTTGTCCGAGGACGTATGGAAATCATTTATGTGAATTACAGATAGCAATGGGCCTAACAAGCGTCCGTTTGGGACGCCACATTCAATTGTTTTGATGGGATTCAAAACCATTGACCTGCCTACATTGAAATCTGCATGTTAGAATTAGCTTTTGAACCACTGTAATGCTTTTCCACGAATACCATAATGAGATAATTTGACGCGAAGTATTTTATGGTTAATCGTGTCGAAAGCTGTTGAAAAGTCTAGAAAGAAAATACCTAATGTGTGTGTAAATATGAATCGAGGGCATGTGTGACTTTCTCAACGAAGGTGAGTAGTGAGTGTGTAGTGCTGTGATTTTCCCTAAATCCAAATAAAAAATTAGGGAATATATCACTGACTTTGAAAAACTTTACTATTCGAGTGTGTAATATTATTCTTTCAAAAATCTTAGAAATTGAAGTTTACAAGGATATTGATCTCTTATTGTTAACATCATCTTTATCCCCTTTCTTGTGAATTGGGATAACTTTGGCGATCTTCAAACCATTTTTTTCAAGGCCAATTGTGAGAGAGGCATTTATGATATGCACTAAAGTATCTACTACACAAGGAATGATATTTCTAAACAAATAATAATCAATCTGTCGTGACCTGGACTCTTCCCGTCTGTCAGATTAGCAGCAATGGCAATACTTTCTTCCTTGTATTTTGGGGTCTAAAAAAAAAAGTTTTGTGGTTAGCTGTCTCTAGAAAATTCACCAAATGATGAAGTAGATGAAGAAATGCTTGGGAAAAGTTTTCCAAACTGAAGGATACTCATTAAATATGCCAGCCATGCCCGCAGGAGTATTCATATCAGAAACATTATTAGCAAAATTTAAAGCATTTTAATTGTTTTCAAACTACAGTCTACAGCAGCTGCTGGTAGACGATGCACTCGTTGGTACTCATTGTTCCACTTCCTGTCGGGGTATTTGCAGCTTCTTCGTCAACAATTCGGCCAAACAATACAGCCAAACAAGCTTACTTTCATGAAGGTCCCATCATACTTCTTTGTTCAACCCCATTTCGATTTCGACCAGTTATCATTACAATATGATGTGTTATTACCATGTATATTGTTTGTTTTTGCACATTGTTTACAAAGTACAAGAACTTGTATTATCATTTCTGATGTAATATTCATATACGAGAAGTATCAAAATAGATGAGTCTGTCTCATTATAATTATATTGTAGCGAAATCGGTTAATTCCGCCGGATTACGGTCATAGAATAAGCTAACATTACAGGATATCGGAAAACGAGTGACAAATCGAAATATAATCGATCAAACGTTTTTAGGCCTACGTCCGCAAGGACGGTTCTGGTCAGTAGTGTGGACATTTCGAGAAAGGGAAATTTTAGCTAATTCATTGTATACCAAAGTGGCCTCTTAGAATTGTTTGGTGTTTAAGACATACCGACAGCTGTAGGATAATCTGAATCTAGTATAGAACGTTAACTCACTTAAATTCTTCTTTGCTGACTTACTATTACTGTACTCTCAAATTCCAGCAGCATGTAGGCCCTAATTTATTATATCGTGGATTTACACTTCAAAATAGTCAATATATTTGTATACACTTGTGAAGTTTTTATGTGGTTATTTTATGATATTTTTTTTTGTCATAATGATTTAAAATGCTTTTGTTTCCCGGTACCGCTATAAGGAGAAATTGACACTGCTTTGATTCCCCACCACTGAGAGAAAGGACTAAGCTGCAGTGAGGGTAAGGTGCCTTGTAGATTTTCTTAACCTCTGCAGTCACGGGACTCAAACCGGGAACATCGTTGTAGGCAATCCCTGTTATAATAATTATACGCTGCAACAGCTCCTCCGCCCTACATTACGAACAGTGCGTTTTGCCAACTTGAATCACGGAGCTCCGTGTGTCGCTTCATGCTGGAATTGAGAATTGTAATAACATTGTGCTTCGTCATAGCACTCAGCTACGTTGCTCATTGGTCATAGCCTGTCCGTCCTGAGTTGTTAGAAAAAAAAAGGACTTAAAAACCTTTCTTGTTATATCAGGTTTCTCATTTTATCAGGGTATACAAGCAACATATATTATGTACATATATATATATTTTTTTTCAACTCTTGCGCTTTTCCAAAAAGGAGGAACAGTAAGAGGAATAATAATGTCAAAGCTACGCACCGATTTCTCCTCATTTCTCATATATATATATATATATATATATATAAAGTGGGGACCCTCAAAATCACCTTATATGATGTTTTTGTTATATTCAAACTCTTTATAATGAGGTTCCACTTTCTTATAGCAATTTTCATCTAGCAATAGAAACTAAAGTTACAAAAAAAAGTGTTGTGTAAGTGTGCGTCTGGCCATCTGTCTGTCTCCGAGTTCTAGGAGGAAAGGAAACTGAGGAAATTAATACAGTTCATGTACTTTTTTCATTTTTACTGTAGTTTCTTCTTTGTGTAATAACGTCAGTGCAGGGTAAGGGATAGGCGTGCCTAAACAGTTGATTGCACTCTCAATGCTACTGATATGCGGAATTTCCTTATTGTTAGAGGAGTCAATTTCACTACTGCCTGCTGTATTTAAACATAAATTTATTTATTTTTTTAACATCCAGATTGCTTTGTCTGGGCAGCTCAATTTCTAGTCCATTTAATGTATTGTTTTTGGTTTCCATGAAAACATGATATAAAGAGAAACAGGGAATTGAAGGAGACACGCAATGATATTATGAAGGGGAATCAAACCAGGAAACGCTTATTTGTTTAGCGTTGTGTGTTTCCAGTAGCTGTTGTAATAACGATAATGACTATTTGTTTTATAAAAATCTATGTCACCGATTAGTTTCAATTCAACTCAATTCAGTTTATTTTTCCAACCAGCAAGGAGTGAAACAAAGCACAATACTAATATAATCTAAAGCATGCGTATAAAACAATCACATTGTTTGATCAATTTCAATCAAGGAAGAAATACAAAGCGATGCTAGGTGAATTGCATAGACTATAATAAAATACGATATAAGTAGTATAACTAAGAATACCTATGCATGCTTTCAAGGATAACAATAAAGTAGGTATGGAAAAAGAGTGGACCACTAAAACAGTAGGCTTGTAATATATACATAAATTACTCAAAATATGATAAATAAGTATATACAAAATCGTTATTCAAATCAAAATTATTTAAAAGTACAGAAAGTATAATTTCAGGCATATCCAACAAAATTCAAGCTGCAAGCTCTAATCAATGTGCCCTGTTTATCCAACAGAAGGATGGCTCAAGAAACACAAAACAAAACAAAATTCAAAACAAAACAAAAAGAATCTCAAAAAAGTCAATCATACACACATATGCGTGTGTATTGCCAACACTCGTAAAAAAAAACAACAACCAAAAAAGGCAGATGAGTACAGTGACAAAGGACGCGTCATCGTGAAGACAACACAGTAACATTACAAATAACACAGAGAGGACAGAAGAAAGGAAAAGGAGCTTAAGAGAATGCAGGACGGTCGGTATATTTTAGAATCGTTAACGACCCGACACTGTACAGTCATGTTAACCTGGACACGGTTTCATTTCATTTCATTTTCATTTTCATTTCATTTCCGGCCAAAGCATGTAATATGACAATTTCATATAAACAAATTAAGTACAATGTAACTATTACATTTCCAAATGAAATTTAGATGCACGTCATTTGTTTACATGAATCAATAAACATACTAGTTGAAGAAATACATGGGCAAAATGTGACTGAATCATAAGAAAGAAAAGGTCGGAAATGGAGGGGACTACTAAAAAGCCAAGCTTGTAGAATGCAGTCCCCTCGTGAGTCGTGAAAATTATAGTAATAATGCAACAAGACAATTTGACATAGTCCTCGGGAAACAGAACATAAAACGAGTACGCACACAAAACGCACACACAGACAGAAACAAAGCTGCTCTCTTACATACGCGTGGAAAGAATAAATAGGAGGTCAAAGGCCAGAAGGGGACAGGAAGACAGAGGAAGAGAGAGAAAAGGGCAAAGGAGAAAGACTTCAGGGTCAATGCCAGGGCACATGAGACTTTGGTCTTACCAAGAAGTGGACTATAAGTAATATATATAACAGTTATGAAATAGATTAAACAAAGTAAAGACATTAACAGCAAAGAAATCAGTTAGCAACTTTCGAAATGCAAATCCCAAGTGATATAAGAATTAATAAACATTTTCTTTAATTTCAAAGTAAAAATGTTAAAACTTAGAGATTCTTTTATGCTGCAGTCAATGGAATTCCAAAATTTAGGTCCAGCGAAGGAGAATATAGAGTTTGCAAAAATCGTCCTAGACAGTGGTAAATGGAATTCATTGGTTTGTCTAGTGGGGTATGAATGTACAGTTTTATTTTGAATAAACATGGAGTCAAACGCAAAAGGAAGGGAATGATATATCAATTTGTACATAAACTGACTTAAATCCAAACAATACAAATCCTTAACTTTTAAAATATTATTTTGATAAAACAAGTCATTAGTATGACATCTCCACGATTCTCTACAAATAATGCGAAGAGCTTTTTTTCTGCAATAATAATATTCTTTCTAGATATGAGGAGTAAGTGTTGCCCCAGGCGAGAATGGCATAGTTCAGATAGGGTAAAATTAAAGATGAATATAACATTAACAAAACATTTTGGGGGATATAAAATTTAACTTTATTGATTACGCCGACATTTCTAGAAATTGTACGGCAAATTGAATCAATATGAAAATTCCAGGTGAGCTTCTTATCAAGGATCAAACCTAAAAATCGAATTGAAGAAACTTCTTCTACAACTATATTATCCAAATAAATGTTCTGAGATAACTTTTCCAAAGAATTACTAAAAAGCATACATTTAGTTTTTTGAAGATTAATTGATAATTTGTTGGCTCTAATCCAGTAAAGCAACTTTTTTTATCTCGATATTCATAGTATCGATCAATAACACAGGATCAGAACTAGAAAAGAATACATTTGTATCATCAGCAAATAATAGAAAGGAAAGAATACTTGATGAATTTTCAATATCATTGATGTAAAGAACAAATAAAAGTGGACCAAGTAAACTTCCTTGCGGTACACCACAAGTGATATCATGCATAACAGATTTATGACCATTAATATAAACAAATTGTTTGCGATTAGTAAGGTAGTTCCTGAACCACTCCAAGGCCATGCATCGAATACCATAATGGGTTAATTTGCAAAGGAGTATTTTGTGGTCAATGGTATCGAAGGCCTTGGAGAAGTCCAGGAACACACCTAAAGTATGATGAAATTCATCAATGGCTTTGGAGACTTTATCTAAGAGAGTAAGGACACATGAGATGTGTCGTGTTCTTGCCGGAAACCAAACTGATTATTAGAAATAATGTTATGCTTATTAAGAAAATCTAAAAATGTAAAATGTACAACTTTTCCCAGTAATTTAGAGATAGTGGATAACAAAGATATTGGTCTATAATTACTTATGTCTTCCCTGTCCCCTTTCTTATAAATTGGAATAACCTTAGATACTTTCATAGCCTCGGGGACAACACCATTACTTAAAGACAAATTAAACACATGAACCAAAGGGTCAACAATACACTCTATGATATTTTTTAAAAGAACATTATCAATATTATCATAACAGCTCGTTATTCCGAAGGTTCGTTATTCCGAATTTCATTTTCGGATTAACAAATCTTCGGAATAACGAACCTTCGGAGCCACAAATGTTCGGATTAACGAACCCTTTTTTCATTTTCGGACTAACGAACCTCTAGGTATAGGGAATTAAATTTGTGTGTTTCGGATTAACGCACCTTCGGAATAGCGAACCTTCGGAATAACGAACAGCACCCCCTGGAAACATTGACCTGCACATTACTTGAATATGAGATCATTCTGAAGCAAATAATTTTCACACAACAATAGATATATAATGTACTTTTAAATAAACCCCACAAGGATTGAAACAATCATCCCCCAGCATTCCCACTGATTCCCACTGAGCAGTTACTAGCTATCCCCTTTAACTCATCATTGTTCTTACCAAAACATCAGGGTCAGGGTGAAAAAAAAAAAAAACGATTAGAGTTACATAAGAGACAATTTGTCCGAGGACGTATGGAAATCATTTATGTAAATTACAGGTAGCAACAAGCGTCCGTTTGGGACGCCGCATTCAATTGTTTTGATGGGATTCAAAACCACTTAAGTGCCTATATTGAGATCTGCATGTTAGAATTAGCTTGTGAACCACTGTAATGCCTTTCCACGAATACCATAATGAGATCATTTGACGCGAAGTATTTTATGGTTAATCGTGTCGAAAGCTGTTGAAAAGTATGAAAAGGAAATACCAAATGTGTGTGTAAATATGTATCGAGGGCATGTGTGACTTTCTCAACGAAGGTGAGTAGTGAGTGCGTAGTGCTGTGATTTTCCCTAAATCCAAATTAAAGATTAGGGAATATGTCACTGACTTCGAAAAACTTTACTATTCGAGTGTATAATATTATTCTTTCAAAAATCTTAGAAATCGAATTTTACAAGGATATCGATCTGTAATTGTTAACCTCATCTTTATCCCCTTTCTTGTGAATTGGGATAACTTTTGCGATCTTCATACTATTTTGTACAAGGCCAATTGTGAGAGAGGCGTTTATGATATGCACTAAAAGATCTACTACACAAGGAATAATATTTCTAAACAATTTAGTAATAATCAATTCTGTCGTCATCTGGACTCTTCCCGTCTGTCAGATTAGCCGCAATCGCAATCCTTTCTTCCTTGTATTTGGGGGTCTAAAAAATGTTTTGTGATTAGATGTCTTTAGAAAATTCACTAAATGATTTAGTAGATGAAGAGATGCTTGGGAAAAATTTCCCAACTGAAGGATACTCATTAAAAATGCCAGCTATGCCCGAAGGAGTATTTCAGACATATCAGAAGCATTATTAGGAAAATTTAAAACACTTTAATTGTTTTCAAACTATTTTGATAACATTTTCTATATTTACTTACCTGAATCACATAATCATTATTTTGTATATGCAGTAATTTTGTAAGCGTATTTTTATAAGACACATATACTTTTGTCTTAAGTTTTGTATTATTATTGAATATTATATCGATTACGTTAGGGTGGTTCACTTCCTGCAGTGTATTGGATTATTTATTCTTTTTTGTTGTTGTTGTTGTAAGAATTGAGGGAAACTTAAACGGCACTCCAGTGGGCACATTGATAGATTACAGGCCTTACCCCTATACTCATATACACACAACACATAATTCGCCGTCAGTGCACCTTAGATTCTTTACGAAAGTCAGTGATCAGTAAAGTTTGATACCGGTAGGGATGATTTATTCCTATTTTTAACAAGGAAAAAATATAATTCTTATAGACTTTTTATAGTAATAATAATAATAAATCATTTATTAAGCGCAGAAACTATGTCTATTTTATATTCTACTGCGCTTCAAGAGCTCTTAAGTTCCTATGTTGCACAATGCTGCATGGGAAGTACAAAAAGAAATAAGCCCATGCTAAAACAAAAAAGTCTAACAATATCTAATGGTAATCTATTCCACAACAGGGGCTGCACAAGAAATGATCGGTCACCTAAGGTAACTTTTGTTTTGATTTGGGGTATCTGCAATGTCAATCTATCATTTGTACTACGGAGATTATGCCTCTGAGTCTGAGATTTAAAGTTCAATAATTCACTGATATAACCAGGGGCCTGACCATTCAGAGCTTTATAAACCATCATCAATATCTTGAAATCAATTCTTTGGCGAATGGGCAGCCAGTGCAATTCCTTTAGAAGTGGAGTACCATGAGCAAATCTTGGGAGATTACAAATCAATCTTGCACACGTGTTTTGAGCCCGCTGCAACTTAACTATCTGTGAATCCGGTAATCCGTATAACAGACTGTTACAATAATCTAATTTGCTTATGACACATGCGTGGACAATCGTCTTCATGCTTTCCTGATCGAAATATTTACGGATGCGTCTCAAATTATATATCATATAATATGCTGATTTACATACACTAGTAACCTGAGATTCCATATTCAAATGGGTATCAAATAACACCCCCAAGTTTCTCACATTATTGGATGGTTTTATGACAGTATCAGCGAGTGATATACCATTTGATTCAAATTTAGAGACTTGCCGTGGAGTGCCAATGACTAACAATTCCGTTTTCTTATCATTTAACATCATTTTGTTTTGTAATGTCCAGGTTCTAATGTACTCAATACATGATTCTAACACAGTTATGCAGTAGTCTTCGTTTGGTGTGTTAGGGCGGAATGACAAATATATTTGTATGTCATCTGCATAACAGTGACAAGTGATAGCAGGAAACTCCTTTTCAATATTTGTGAGGAGTCTATTTGTGTACAGTGTAAACAGTAGGGGACCTAAACGTGACCCCTGTGGGACACCAAAAGGTACCGTGAACACATCAGAGACAATGTCTTCCATTTCAACTGTCTGTTTTCTACCAGACAAATAAGACTTAATCCATTCCAAAACTTTACCGTCAATCCAAAAATGGGTTTTCAGAGTTTTTGATAGGCAGGAATGATCAATAGTGTCAAAAGCGCCACTGAGATCAAGTAAGAGCAGTAAGTTGATCTTCTGGTCATCCATTGCCATCAGGGGTCCGTTTCATGAAGCTATCACATAAAAGCTATCACATAAATCTTAAAATGGCCAAGCCGCTCTTAAGCTAGGAGAGACTTTCACAGAGAAGTAAAAACCATTTCACGAAGTCTCTCCTAAGCTATGAGAGACTTTAATTTTTTCAATCGTCATGTTCGAGGGTAATACTAATTAACATATCATTAGCATATCATTAACGTATTCTCCCTATTGTGTTACATGCGGTGAGCACTCGCTACCTAGACATAGCACGTATATTAGTATACACGTGTATACAGCGCAGAGGTAACAGATCTACGACGGAGGCAAGATCCTGAAGGCTAAGTTGCATTCTACACCGCTACCAGTACATATTTCTATTAGTGAGTATATTTAAAGCTGTCTGCAATTAAAAAGTAATGCATGTGGATTCATAATGTGATATTATTTGGATATATTTTTGTTCGAATCTTCTACAATTCTCCAAGGGCTAGCTAGATGTAGATCTAATCTTAACGGTAGTAGCGTTATCACAATAGTCCCACGTAGGCACATCGCCGTTTGTTTGAATGACCAAATGGCCAGCTGAGTTAGGTAGTTTGTTAATGTTAGCATGGTAGGGTCTAGGGCTACTACAACTTCTACAAGTAATAGTGAAATGTTTGTGGGTTGATTTTTAGCGTGCAGATATTTCATGAGAGCAATTGCCCGATTTGTTCATGTATGGGTGAATTGCAGGTAACTTAAGGCGTGAATAGTGAAGGGATCGAAGAAGAAACCGGAAATTTCATAAGTAAAGAATTGGTCTGCATTTTATCATTTTTTGAAGACGTGTCTAACATTGAATAATTACACTGTCACTAGCTGTGTGGATAGTATTCAGAAGTGATACAAATTTTCTGTTTTGTGTCAAATCGACAGGAAAGATCTGGGTTTTTTTTTTCAGTCTAGAAAATCTCAGGTTATTTTGTCCAACAGAATTATGGGCCTAGCCTAAGCCTAATGTTTTTTAGTTTAGGCCCTAACGTGAACTTATAGCGTTAGCATTTACACTACAGAGAACCAGCTGTACGTTACCTGTGTCATTGTTACGTTTACAAGTCCTAATGTTACTATCTAACGTTACTAATATAGGTCTACAACAAAAACTTGTAAAATACTAGGGGTTAGGGGTTATACAAATGTAACTGCGACCAGCCCGAACGGGAAGCACTGTGTACTGGTACAACTAACAGGGAGTGCCCTGGGGTTAGGGCCGGTAGTACTATCTGGAGAGTCCGACAGTGGTTAGACTAACTAGATCAAGTACGGTAGTAATAGTAGGGCCTAGTAGTAGTACGTAGATCCAGGTCTACACAGAATATGAATTGGAAACCATGGTTCAGATCTTGGTTCAGACTTGAAAGCTATCTTCAACAATTCTAAGTGCATACAGCACTGTAATCGCAATGCATGTGTCACAATAAGATAGAGAATGATGTTTACCTAAATTCATTGGCATGGAACCTCTAGAATTCTACTGCTATACTACCAGATGTCTATAGATCTAGAATCCAGTGGTATAGTGATCCTGAGTAGCACCTACTGACCTAGATACTACTTAACCAGTGTATACCAAAAGTATAACCAGACTAGACCCTTTGCCTTGATATTCTTAAACATATTATCATTAACATAAGTAGGCCTATCACTCATCAGTAAGGAAGTTAATAGGTCTTCTTAATAGTGCTATCTATCTAGGCAGTTAGTAGATTCTATAGGTCCATACTCCGATGCTAATACCGCTTACACAACTTCTTTTAGCAATTTAACTGATGATGATGACATGACAACAGTTGATGATCAGAGTCAGACTGTGGCTGCATCTCAGGCTGTAACTGTGATCAACCCGAATGTGAAGCCACAGTACAGCTGGTCCTACCAGATCTTAGGTAGATGTAGACCTTGCAACATGGATGCCTAGCGACAAGATCTAGAACCTCAAGAAGTCATAATACCCTAAACTATAGGCTTACACATGTTGAATTGAGACAACTCAAATACTAGTATTATGTCTTTTAATCATCCCCCCCCCCCAAAAAAATAATAATATAAGATCCTTTATATATTTAAACTGCAAAAACATGTGAACTGATTTCAAATTTCATGCAGATTCTAGATATTGTGTGTAAAATCTTGTATAATCAAACAACAGTTTGAAAACACATTTTCTATTTTGTATTCACATTTTTAATTATAATGTTAGATATGGAACATCAGTCAGACTGCTACAATCAGACTTCTTCATCTAATAAAGCCCAGAGTCAGTTGCTGAACTTCACTGAACACAGAACCAAACTGCTGAACTTCCATCTTCTCCACAGCTAGACTGCTACTGAACTTCGTCGAGACTTACGATGTATCTACCAGCATGGTCACCTTCAACAGAATGCAAGTATTTTAGCTTATAATACTATTTTAGCAGACAACATATCTGTATATTTTAAAATACTACAATTGCAACATTATTTACATTTGGACATCAAATTGTCTCTGGATTTTTAGTTGAGTAGTGTTAGACAGGAAATATTGAAAACAATGTTTGCTGTAATGTCCATCTTGGTAATTGAAAACAAACATTGTTATCCAGTGAATAGTGACCCTTCTAGAAACAACTGTTTTTTGCATTTTTTATTTCACTGTCTGTAGAATATTACATACTGATCCAATTGAAAAGAGATAATTCATGGAAGGGGGGGGGGGGTACCTGCATGTCTACATGTATCAAGCTCCTGAAACAAACTTTAGCAGTCACGTTATCTTAATAATGTAGGCCCTACTATGATTGTTTATTTACCCTCTCCCTTTTCTAGTATCAAAACCACCTTATGCTCTTACAATGTTTGAAACAAGAATATTCGACATAGCTAATCATTTTAAACTGTGAAAAGTCATATTCATAGCTTATGGATCAGTAGATACTAGTGAATTCATTCTTTCAAAATCAATGGTAGGGCTTTTCAATTTGATTGCTATAGCTTGTTATAGCAAAGGCAAAGCAACCATCTCTAACATACTTTCTAATGTCCCATGTCCTGCACTATTGTTTTGTTTGTAAGATATTAACTGTTCTTGTATATTGAATAAACTCCAAACAGCCAAGGACCAGACAACATGTGAACTTCATCCACTTCAGAGTTAAGGACTGGGGGCAAGATGCAAATGGAAAAGTCAAGTGACAGTGTCATGGATATTCCACCATCTTCATTTGGTGTGTTAAATGATTATTTTTAGCTATTGAAGCAAGTTGAGAAATCATGTTATCTTGATCATCTACAGTTGGCAGCAAAATTATTCAGCCCCTCTCTTGCATGTTGGACACTCTGGCATAATGAATTACATTATAACTGAGATCATTTCTAAATCATACAAGTGGTGATCAGATAGTTTGCTACAAGTAAATAACAGAACCTCACCAAGCCTTGGGACAGACAACTGCAGCTGAACTTCACCCAGGTCAGAGTCAGACTACAATTGGACTACAAACTGTATAGCAGCATCTTATCTACGACAGAACACAGGTATGCTTTTCTCAAATTAAACTTGAAAGTATAAAGATTTTACAAAATAAACAACTTGAATAACAGTTGAAAAAGGGCAACCTCTGTTGATGACATATCAGTTACAGGTAATTCGGTCTTTCTTATTTTAGCAATTATTGTAGACTTGGTGGACAAACAATGTCACCTCTATATGTGAACTGTTCCATACGAGAAATGAAGAAATTAGTGCATTTATACACCCCAGTTGGGAGTTGATTTAATGTTTATGTCTATATCAGCCACAATTGGGAATTCAGTACGGCTTACATTAGTTGATTAACGCACTGACATAGCAATGCAGCTGATTTATTGCATAACCCATTGAATCATCTTTCTGTTTATTTTGGAACCCCCAGCTTGCCTGACATGTTACAATCCTTTTTAAAAAGTCATGAATGTATAACGTTCTGTCAGACGAGTGTTTAAAGTCACAATCACATTCTCATTTTGAGTCTGTGTCACACCTTTTTTGTTATCAGGAAGAATCTGCTACACTAATTCTTGTGTATGACATCCCAGACGATTTTCTTAGTTTTTTTTCGTAGATGCTGTTAAACTGTTTCTAATATACTGTATAAGAAATTGCTGAAAAGTAGTTCTGTGTAATGATATGTGTGCCAGTCGTGTGTGTATTCATTCAACTGTAAGCCCACATATTTAACACTCTGTATAATGTCAGGCAGAGGGGATGAATGGCGTGTCATAAAATTTCAGTATGTAACCAATATTTGTTTTTCCATATTTGTATTTCTTTTTTCTTTCATATAGATTCTCAAGGCATGGAGCTTGCCGAGGGTGATGCAGACAGGTTGAATGCAACATATGATAGTTTTTACGGCTGTAAATATATATATATATATATATATGAATTTAATCTTTCAAAATCAATGTTTATACAGTGAAACCCCGTTATAACGAGGTCCGTGGGACCGCCAATATTGCCTCGTTATAACCGGTTCCTCGTTATAACCGTACGCACTAAAAACAAAGAAAACATAAGCATGGAGTCACATATACCAAGCAATCAAACTTATGAGCAGTCTTTGTGTTGTTATTACACAAGTAAATGGATCATTATTATTGAGAAAGGATAAAAAGGAATCATTTGTGAGTTGATACCAAAAGAATAAAAAAAAAAAGAAGGGGTTGAAGACGCGTTCTTTGTTTTTCTTCTGAAAAATCTCTTCGCGTGTGTTGTGCATGCCTTCTCGAAAAGTGCACGGCAGGGTTGAATTCGTAATCCTTTCTACACGTATCTCTTCCTCGTGTATTGAACCATTCTGAAAGAATGAAAATATCATTTGTGAAACACAGTATAAAATTTTAATAAACAAAATCACATTGTATTAAAAACATGTGTTACTTTTTTTCTGAACATGGGTGCAAGCAGAGTAACATGCATTATTAAACTTATTTTACGCTGTGTGCGCCCAGCGGGATCGCGATGATTACATTATTAATTATTTAGGCTGTATTCCATGATGTTTGCACCAGCAGGGGTTGAAAATGCATTTTGTATTTTTCTCCCCAAAATCTCTTCGCATTTTGTACATGTGTCCTTGAAAGGTACACGACATGGTTGAATTCGTGATCCTTTTTACGACTATCTCTTCCTCATTATAACGGACCATTCTGAAAGAATGAAATTATTCATTTGTAAAATACAGTGTGAAATAATATGAACATCACGATGATTTCATTAATTATTTCGGCTGTAATCTTTTACGTAGTATACACATCAATGTTTCACAACCAGCAAAACAACTGGAAGTCGGAACTAACATGGAAAGGATTATGATTTTGCAGAGGTTGTGCTTTTCTAATATACAAATAGGTTAGGAGAGTCCATCTGAATTGAGTTGTACATCATTTTAAATCTTAGAGTCTGCTCTTTCAGAAAGAGGATTGAGCTTTTAACTTTTTGGAAGATACTAAGAAACCACTAATGAAGTGCTACAGAGCATACCATTCTCAGAGGAATTCAAAGTTCATTTGATGAAAATCGATTTTTAAATGGCTGAGACATCCAAAAACAAAGTAAAACAAAGTAAAAGCGATTCTAATGAAAGGTTGGTTCCACCTTTTATTAGGAATCGCTTTATTTTGCATATTTCAGCCATTTCAAAACCAATTTCATCAAGTAAACATTGAATTCTTCTTGGAATTATGTGCCCTTTCATATTTCAGAAGAGGTTTCTCATTATATCACACACACACACAAAAATCTGAAACCAGGTCTCAACCAAAACTACACCATCCCTTTAACCAGAAATCCATGTTTGGTGACTTTTTGTGACTTTTTGGGGGTTTTGTGATGCAGAGTCACAATTGCAGTGTTAGATATGAAGCTACAATCAGACTATTGCAGTTTGACTGCTGAACTTCACTCAGAGTTTTGTCATAGATGAGTCCATTGGTGATGGCATAAGTGCTTTGCCAGGCATTAACCAAAACCAGAAATGAGACAAATCCCCCTTAGAAGAAAAGAGAAACAAATGCATTGCAAAACAAAACAGAACAGCTAAGCATGCAAAAAAGTCGGTGAAAAGCAAACGGGTGAATCGAAGCACACTAAAACAAATAAATAAATAAATAAAAAAAGAAAAAAAAAAACCGAAAAGAAGATTTATAGTAAAGTGGAAGAAACCATTTTAAAATGGACAAATGCAAATCTCTGTCAGCACATAACAGTCTGATTTCTGATTGCTTTGATGAATAAAAGCTATTGTGTAGCAGACAAGGTCATTATTATTAGTACTATTATCATAATTAGTATTCTGATGTAGGGAACCTCAGAGTGCAAAAACAGTGGATTGCAACACATATCATTGTATGCTTACCAAATATTTGCAATGATAGAATTGCTTGAAGTTCAGCTGCTTTCACAATTTGATTAATAAACCATGAAAATATTTCAAATGATTATGAAAGATGTGTTGAGGTATAAGTGATCCAAACATAAATACATCAGTGAACGTTGCAGTGCATTATTTTTGTTATTGTTTCCAGGCGTGTGACGGCAAACTTTATGTAACCAAGTTAGAAAATTATATCTATGAGGGCAATTATAATTTGATCAGAAAGATATAATTAAGAATAACTTATTATGTAGAAATGAAGTAGAGTGTAATACCAGAAAATACTGTGAGTGATAATAATTTCACAAAGACTCTTACCAGTATCATCATTGTGGTTATGATAATTGTGCTGTGATTATGACGGTATTGAATAATGAAATACATGTTTTCAAGATCAGATTTTCCAATGAATCAGGCAACCAGAATATGAAAATTTGACAGCAACAACTGTTTCAATAGTTTCTGCAGTTACATAATCTGTCACATGACATGTAGTTAAATTGTGTAGAACTAATATTAACCCTATAAAGCCCAAGGGGGGGGGCACATTGTGCCCCCCCCCCCTACCAGATTTTCATTCGCCACTCCTTCGCCCTTTATCCAATTTTAACCAAATTTGGTGACTTTTCCTAAAATCTTATTCCGAACGTTTTGATATATAATTTAGCTATATTTGATATTGCTGGTTGCCATGGCAACCATAAACTGACAACCATCTCAGTCAGATTTTTGCGTATTTTTCTATTCCAATTCAAATTTACAATATTATAATGTATGAAATGGGCGTTTCTTGGCTGAAATTTGCTGAAGAAGCAGAATGTGAAGTAATTATGGCCTTGAAATGTTTTTCCTATTATTTCCTTTGTTTTTCTGTGCCAACAGCATAAAACAATAGATATAATAGAGATGCTTGAAAATAACAGTATTTTCCAAAGATTGACGTTCTATTTTGTGTCATTTTGATTCCTTCACCCAAGTTATACCTCTAATATCATTTGTTTGTGTGTGTGTTCGTCCCTCGTTCTCGAGGATGACCATTGACATCAATTGGCTCGATGGGTTCGGAGGTGGCTGATGAGGCCAATCTGGGCAAGAAAGCCTCTCCCACAGGTAGGGCAGAAGTGGGTAGGGGCTACACTGCTGGGGTTGGCTGCTCTTGCTTTTCGCATCTGGCGTTTGTGCTCTGCCTGCTTGACGCGCTGCTCCTCTGCTCTACGGGCCCCTACAGCAATAGCGTGGCGCCAGGAAGGGCGCCAGGAAGTGTCTCCCAGGACTCGGTGTTGATGGAGAAGTCTTTTAGGTAGAACTTCAGGTTGTCTTTGAAGCGCTTCTTTTGTCCTCCCACCTTACGCTTATTCCCATCAGCGAGTTCCCCATAGAAAAGCTTTTTTGGGATGCGGTCGTCAGATGTTTATCACATTATCAATCTGCAAACTTAAAATTCCAATATTATGGGAATATGAAATATGATTACTATGCATGTACCTATCCCAAACAATACATCATAGGTCTCATAATGTATTTCTTTATTTTGTTATGAATAGCGCCCCCATGTGGTGACCTTGAGAAATTTCAACCATAACAAATAATCAGCTTTGACTTGCACATCATTTGTGGCAAATATGAAAAATATTGGTCTATGATAAGACATATATACTGGGGATAAAGAAATTATACCAAAAAAATCATGTTTTTAGCATATTTCCTATGTATTTCTTTATATTTTGATAAATAGCGCCCTCTATGGGTGACCTTGAAACAACTCAAGTATGCGGTCATGTAGAGTATGAGTTGCTCTACCCATGTGCTAGATATGACGATGAGACATCAAACAATAACAAAGTTATATAGGGGGGGCACAATGTGCCCCCCCCCCCCCCTTGGGCCTGGGAAGGGTCAAAATAGCTTGGGCTTAATAGGGTTAATGAGTATGAAATTGATAGTGGTGAATGAATTAAATAATTGAATCATTATCGGCGCTTATCATTATGCATCTTTAAATGAAATGTGTTTCAATTGTGGCAATTGATGAGTAAAATCAAATCCAAGTATGAAACCATGAATACCTGCAGAAACTTGAACTATCACTCATTGTGATTTTTACCCCCACCTCCAACTGAGGGAGTTCGTTCAACCAGCACTAACTTTATACGGTTTTATTTTTTATAAAAAGTTGTTACCATGGGAACGCATTGTTCAACATAGAATAAAGTCATGTTTTGTTTATTAAAAAAATCTGTTCGTCATTAAATTATGTGTCATAATTACGTATCGCAAATCAAGTGCTCAAAAACTGAGGGAGTTGGATGAATAAACTGGTAAGTCCTATGATTTTCATTAAAAAATGATGTTACCATGGCAACACACTGTCCAATATTAATGGAAGAAAATTTGAAAGAAAGGTTTGCACAAATACATATTATGACTGTCACATGTGTCAAATATCAAGTCAAATGCTCAAAAGCTGAGGAAGTTAGCTGAATCCACAGTATTTTTATATGATTTTCATTCAAAATACCCTGTTACCATGGTAACACATTGACAACGATCAAAGAAGAAATTCGCACATCAGTCAATGTGCTTTAGCAGTCTCATGTGCCAAATTTCAAGTAAAATGCTCAAATACTGAAGGAGTAAACTGAATCCACAAATTTTTTTGTATTATATTCATTGAAAATGCTGTTACCATGGCAACACAATGTTCCATATCTATGAAAGATTGAAGTTTGCACAACTGCATATCATAGTGGTCACATGTGCCAAATTTCAAGCCAAATGCTCAAAAGCTGAGGGAGATGGCTGAATCCACAATAGTTTTGTATGCTTTTTATTCAAAGTCTGTTGTTACCATGGCAACGCATTGTTCAACAATGACGAAAAATGAAGTTTGCACATCTACGTACTATACCGGTCACATGTGCCAAATTTCAAGCCATTGCTCAAAGACTGACAAATCTATCTGAATTCACAATATTTTAGATGCTTTTAAGTGAAAAAAATGCTGTTACCATGGCAACGCATTGTTCAACATCAACAAAAGATTAGTTTTGCACATCTACATACTGTAGCGGTCACATGTGCCAAAATTTAGGTCAAATGCTAAAAAACTATACGAAGTTAGATCAATCCACATATTTCTTTGTATGATTGGTATAGAAAAAACTGTTGTTGCCATGGCAACAGATTTCTTCACATCCACACAGGGAAAAAAGCGTCTTGCACAACTACACATTACATTGATCTGATTCTATGCTGAATTTCAACTGCATTGCTTTAAAACTGAGTGTAGTAGTGTAATCCACAATAATTTGTATGATTTTTATGAAAATATGTCGTTGCCATGGCAAAGCATTACGCGATATTAACGAAAAAGATATCTTGCACATCTACCTTTGACAGTGGTCACACATGCCAAATTTGGGGTCAATTACTCCAAAAATGAGAAAAAAGTTTGATACAATGACTCTCAAAAAGCTATCACATAAACTTAGGAGTGCTCCTGACCACTCCTAGATTTATGTGATAGCTTTGCCAAGTTAGGAGAGACTTTATGTGCTAGCTTCGTTCATGAAATGGTTTGTAGAAAAAGTCTCTCCTAAGTCTGAGTTTATGTGATAGCTTTATGCGATAGCTTTTTCATGAAACGGTTTTTAGCAAAGTCTCTCCTAAGTGTGACTTAGGAGAGAGAAAGTCTCTCTTAAGACTTTCATGAAACGGACCCCAGGAGATCATTTTTAATTCGAACGAGTGCTGTCTCAGTGCTATGAAAATTTCGGTAAGCAGATTGATTGAATGGAAGAAGTGAGTTAGACTCAAGGTGTTCAAGGATTTGTTGGGTAGCAGCGCCTTCTACTAACTTTGAAATGTATTGAAGATTACCAACAGGCCTCAGATTACTGAATTCTGTTTCAACACCGGACTTCTTCAACAGTGGTTTAACAAGAGCAACCTTCCACAGAGCAGGGAATTGCCCTGTTGACAAAGATACATTGATCATTGATGTTATGACAGGCAATAATACATCTAGATGTTTCATCAATAACTTTGTGGGCAGTGGGTCCAATGGACAAGACTTCTTACTAAATTTCATGATCAATTTCTCAACATCATTCTCAGACAATTCTTTAAAAACTTTGAAATCTACAATCTATTGATCAAATGAGGCTTCATCAATGACAAATTTGTTCACATTAATAAGTTTTGATTCTATGTCATTATGAATTTTCTGAACTTTATCCACAAAATAGTTGCCTAAGTCATTGACAAAAGCTGTTCTATTTGTATTACATGGAATCACTGGTTGTTTGTTTGACATATTCACAAGACCCTTCACAATATTAAACAGTGCTTTGGTGTTTTCTCTGTGTTCAGACAGGAGGTCTTTGTTGTGAGTTTTGCGTGCCTCAAACAAGGAGAAACTGTAAGAGTTTCGAAGTGACACATAATCTTTCCAGTCTTTCTCAGATCTTGACTTCAACCAACGTTTCTCAGCTTTCCTCTTTTTACGTTTCTTTTCTAATATAACATCAGTTAGCCAGGGTGTCTTTGGTCGCAAGACCACAGTCTTTTCTACCATCGGTGCATGCTTATCTAACAACTCTTTAAGTGTCGAGTCATACAGAATAGCTAATTTAGAGATATCAGAGGATTTTTCTTTACAAAGACAACTTTCAGCAATATCATGTTTAAACAGGTCAGTGTTGATGACAGATAACCTACGAAATGATATTTTCTTGACTGGAAAGTGAGCTTTACTTGAATTGAGGTAACATATTACAGGGAAATGATCAGAGATCAAGGACGAATAAGCCCAAGGTTTGCCTATTACAATGATATCGTCAGACTGCCGTCTGATTAACAAATCAAGGGTATGACCGTGTGTATGGGTACAGAAATCAACTAGCTGGGTACAACAAAGACATTCAAGGAGGTCTAAGAAAGATTGTGAATCTCCATTATTAGTATCAACATGTATATTGAAATCTCCTGTTTATCTCCTTTTTATGTGGAATATTGATCAAAGTGTAAATGTTATCACAAAAAAAATACATTGTTTGAAATTGTTGAAACTTCAGCGGTAAGTGACTCTAATTTACAACAGGAAAAGTGTGAGACAGATTTCACGGTAACTAACTGTATATTGGTCTCAATTCTGAGTTTCTTGCTGTAATATAAGTGTTCATTAGGTAACTGCAAAGTTACGCAATATACATAGTGTAAAGTTTCACCGTCAGCGTTTAGGTAATGTTAAAGAATCAGTGTTTTGATCAAAGAGGCATCATGCTCACTATACCAGTCATAGTGTCAATGACCTCTCTTTGCTTTCGTTATATGGCGCCACCTGTGGCGAATATTCAGTATTTAATCTCTGATGTAGCCCCGCATTGCGTTTTAGTAACGACTTCACCAGGATAAGTTCACCTTCACAAACATATGTGTTGAGTGAATGCAGCAATATTAGTAGAACACATCAGTGAGAGTTTGAGGAAAATCGGACAACCTGTTCAAAAGTTATGAATTTTTTATGTTTCTGTTCAGTCACGGCTGGATGAGAAGACTTCTATAGCTAGTGATGTCACATGTGTACAACGATATAAAGAAAGAACCAAGAAAATTCAACATATTTATTAGTCAGACCGCAGCACGTATGCTAATAAGCCGATTCGGCAAGATTTATTCAGAATCTCGTTGACGATCTTTGCGTTCCGAAGGGGTCTCGTACGTGCGAGATTTTGCGAGAGTTTGACAGAGCTATAATCACAGTGTAGCGACTTGTACATACATTCATCAAGGCTACATGTCACGGTAAGTTGTTTCCCAGACTTTGATCTTTATTTTGATACCAAAGGACTCTCTACCATATTTCAAAAGGGGAATCAAAATCGAATGTTTGCAAGGATTTGGGATCTCACCTGGTTCCCATATTAAGTTGAATAATTTGAGTAATAATTCTTTCAAAGATGGAGGTAAGACTAGTTTATAGACATCATAGCCTATTCCATCTTCACCAGGAGATGAGTCTTTTTTGTCATGTAAAACTTTTTCAAGTTCTTTCATCTGAAAAGGATCTTTTATTACCAAAGGTCATATTTTCTCATCCCCAAAGTAGGATTCCATAAACTCCTCTTCCATCTCTTTATTTTTCCTACAATCCTCATTCCCTTTACCGATTGATGAGAAAAATTTTCAAAATTCATTTGCTTTATCATTATCAGTAATAGATTCTTTTCCTTCCGCTTTTAAAATTGGGGTATTTTGGGTATTATTTTGGATTCCGTTAAAATTTTTGATAAATTTCCGCATAAAAGATATAGACGTTGACCGATTCATCTTTGAATAAAAATATTGCCAATAATCATTCTTTGCCTGTCGAATCACTCGTTGAGCTTCTGCGTTTTTCTTTTTATAATTAACTAAATTTGACTGAGGCCAAGATTTCAAAAGTTTATTTTTCAGTCTATTTCTCTGACTCTTTTGTTATGCGAGAGCACTCCTTTGTCCACCACGGGACTAGCTTTCGCCAAAACTGTCTATTTTTTCACTCCTACTGTCCTATCAAGTATAATTCGTCGCTTGCCCGGAAGAAGGGAACGAGCGCGCGAATACGCGTAAAAATAGATTTCGAGAAAATCGCAATTTAAAGTTTCAATTGACTATATCTTTGATATTTGAATATCAATACTGCTGAAAATTCACAAGTGAACAGATAATATTCCAATTTGGTACTAGCTAAAGTGGCTATAATGAATAATCTACAAATTTTATGATATTGCTTATGATCTTACCTCATGCAGGTCTTTTCTCGAAATCTATTTTTACGCGTATTCGCGCGCTCGTTCCCTTCTTCCGGGCAAGCGACGAATTCTAAGATTCTTAAGAGAAAAGATTCGTAAAAATATCTAACACTCATACTATCTTCGTAGATATCAGTGTGGTTTTCACACTCCATCTTAAACATAATCCAATTCATATTTTTCATATTCCATGTGACATTTTGATCAACTTCTCTATGCATAAAATTATCTCCCATAATATATGTAACTCAATGAGAACAGGGAAATGATCGCTACAAAATCTGTCTGGAAGAACCTTCCAGTTGCAGTAGCCTCTTAAAGGGACTGTACAGTACTGGTTGAGGTGGGGATTCATGTTTTGAACATTCCTAATAGTGAGTTAACGAGAAACCTCTCATGAAATATGAAAGAGCATGTAATTTTAAGAAGGATTCAACGTTTATTTGATGAAAATTGGTTTTCAAATGGCTGAGATATCCAAACAAGTAATAATAATAAAAGGCGACAGGCCACGCCTTTTATTAGGATCTCTTTGTTTCACCTTGTTTTCGGATATCTCAGCCATTTCAAAACCGATTTGCATCAAATAAACTTTTGATACCCCTTAGAATTGCATGCTCTTTGACATCTCACAGAGTGGTTTCTGAATATCTCGCAAAACGCTAAAAGCTAAATCCTCACCTCGGCCAGAACTGTACACACCCTTTAACGACGAGGAAACAATGGATAGATCTAAACATGCGGTTTTACCTGAATAAGGGTCTAGTCTTGTACCTGATCCGTCATTTAAAATGACCAAATCCTGTTGTAAAACAAAATCTTCGATGAACTTTCCGCTTTTGTCGGTTTTACAACTACCCCAAATTCGGTTGTGTAAATTAAAATCTCCCACTATCAAAAGCTTGGAAGGGTCTTTATATGTTGGTGACGAGTAAATCCAGTATTTCCTGGTTCAACCCTTTACATGGGTTATAAAAATTGACCACATTTAATGAGATATCTCCCAATAAAACAGTTTGCAATTCTATATCCTTAGCCTGACAAATTTTGTAATCATAATAGAATGATGTATATGGATAGCACACCTTCCTCTATTTTGGGAGTCTCTGTTCTTATCAACACAAAATTAATTTACAAAATTAAAAACATTAAACCACGTTTCTTGAACAATCAAATGAAACAATCAAATGAAAAATACAATCACAATTACTTATATATTGAATCAATTCATCTCCATATCCACTCATCCCTTGCGCATTCCATTGAAGGACGAGGAAGACAGACATTATGTAATCAAATGTGTTACTATTCGCCATTTTTAAATACACTGGCTACGACTGCCTTTATTAAAAGGCGAATGTCCTCTTCTGATTTGTCCTGGGTAAGATTCAAAATCAAAGAACATACAAGTTTTATTACGTCCTCGTCTGATGCTTTTACCAAGAAATTTTCCCCGGTGCAAATTTCTTCCTGGGTCCCTCTAAAAGGGTGGTTTTCTGTAGAAAAAAAAATGGTGTCTTCTTCTGGGTCTGGTTTTGGCTTGGGGAGTGATCGTGTTGGTTGCGAAGGAGGTTGGGGTTTTTCGCAATTTTCTTTGTCTGTGGGTTGCTCAGATTCTTGTCAGAATCGACTTTTGCCCTATTTTGCACCAGTGGATGTTCAGTGAAAGGACGTTCGGCTGGCTTTTGAAATGTGGCATTGTCTTGCCACTTACGAGTGGCCTGAGCATAGGTCAGATTATTTTCAACCTAGATATCTTTTGGATTTCCTTTGCTTTCTTTACTGCTTCACACTTCCACAATTTACACATTTGGCGTGTATTTTTGTGGACACTCTTCAAAGGTATGTGGCACACGACAGCGGACACATCTCATATTGGCCTTGCATTTCTCTTTTATCTGGCCAAATCTTTGACAATGGTAACCCCTGATAATTGGTGGAATAAACTGTTTCACTGGGAATTTTTGGAAATACAATACTATTTCCTGTGGCAGGGCGCCATTGTACCTTCAAAAGATAGAATTACATTTCTAGTTGGCATAGATTTTACTCTTATTCCACTGGTATCATTTTCCATTGCTTGCCATTGTGTGGGTTTCCTCATTATCCTTTTCGCATGGACGACATTTTGTTTGTTTTTTAGTTCATTTTAAATTTCCACATCCGTCATAATTTTCTGTGGGGATACCAGATATGACCCCTTTCAGGGTGTACATCTGTTCCTGAACTTTGACAGGGTGTTTCCGACAGTTTGTAATTCCTTGAGCTTTTTTAATTGTTTTTTGTTTTTGCATTTGACCATGAATCCAAGCGAGTCTACGCACGTGTAGTTCAAGCACGCTTGCATGCCAGAGTCTTGCCTCCCGGGTGTATCCAGAGTCGCAGTGCGGCTTCAGGGCAGGCCGATCTACAGTAGACATGAACTTCTCACTACGGCAGCTGCAGGAGCAGTGCCGTGAGCAGCAAAAGCCGCTGGACATTGCCTTCATAGACCTGACGAAAGACCTAGTCATCCGAAGTGGACTCTTTAGTCTCCTGCAGAAGATTGGATGTCCCCGAGACTGCTCCAGATAATTTTGCATATGACCATGAATCCAACTGTGGTGGGTTTGATAAATTCAGGGGGCGAGCCACAACAAGAGTTTATAGCTTTCGCTATACCGTGCCCTCACCACAAGGTGAGGGCACGATTAGTCTTACTTTTCAGGCACAGATGAGTTATTATGTTTTCTAAGGACTTATGTACATTATCATGACACATCATCATAATCCACACTATGTCCATAAACATCACCAAACATGGTATTATATACCTATGTGATCAGTTCAGTGGAAAGTTACCAAATTCTGGTGAGAGGAGAAGATGGTGAGCCGCAGACACATCAGGCTGCTGCTATGATGACCGAGTGTCCAAATATTAATGAACATGGAGTCAACATTTATTTTTTCCAAAACCCATATTTTATTACTCTTTCTAGAGTTGTACACATTGTTTCCATGATCTCTTGTGTCTTTGCTAGGAAAAAGGCCACATACCCCAAGACATGCGTGATGCCAGTATCGTCACTGTCTACAAGAACAGGGGAGACCGCAGCGACTGCAACAACTATAGAGGCATCTCTCTCTTCCGTGTTGTCGGGAAGCGAGTCTACGCACGTGTAGTTCTGCGACACGCCTGCAGAGTCTTGCCTCCCGGGTGTATCCAGAGTCGCAGTGCGGCTTCAGGGCAGTAGATACAGTAGATATGATCTTCTCACTACGCCAGCTGCAGGAGCAGCAAAAGCCGCTGTACATTGCCTTCATTAACCTGACGAAAGCCTTTGACCTAGTCAGCCGAACTTGACTCTTTAGTCTCCTCCTGCAGAAGACTGGATGCCCCCGAGACTGCTCCAGATTATCATTTCCTTTCACGAGAACATACAAAGCACAGTCTGCTACAACGGGGGAACTTCTGATGCCTTATCTGTGAACAGCGGTGTGAAGCAAGGCTATGTCTCTCACCGACACTTTTCGGAATCTTCTTCGCCATGCTCCTTCAGTACGCCTTTGACTGTTTGATGACTGCACAGAGGGCATCTACATCCGTACCAGTGCGGACGGGAAGCTATTCAACATTGCCTAACTGAAAACCAAAGGTATAGAGAGGTTCTTATCCGAGAAATGCTGTTCGCTGACGACGCTGACGATAAATACAACATTTTGAGTCTCTTTTTCATTTTTTTTTTTGTAATCAAATGTTTTATTACATTTCTTCTTTTTTCGCCTGTTGGGCAACACTTTTTTTCAAACAAGTGCTGCTCCGACCATACAGTGGTCTTCAATAATTTTCAATAACTATAGGTTACTATGTTGATATCTACACACTAAAAAAAAAAAAAAAAAAAATCAAAGAAACGTGCTGAACGTATGCATTCATAGACATAGGCAAATAAGACTGAAGGTTCAATGTAAACTTTGGGTCTGAAAAAAAAATAAATCCTCGTGAAACTGTTACCTTGGTTACAGAGCTGCCAAGTATCCTATAATATGTCCTCTCGTAAAACTTCAATTAACCACTTCTTGTACTGACAAGAAAATACAACAGCCTCCCTGATGGGGTCATATTTTGGCCTATTGAGTTGCAATCTTGCATGTAATGCTTCAGCATCTTTCTGATTGCTGTTTGGAATCTCTTGGATGTTGATGAAAAAACATTGGCAGACCTGTTATAGTTAGCCAATCAATATACATGTACATGTACTACCACTGATGCATTGAAGCTTACTGTCACTGAGGCTTTAGACAGAGGAATTACATGTATACACTCACTGATAAACTCCCTCCCTTGGACTCTTTATTGCATTTTTTTTTTCTGGGTGTACGGGTTTTAAGCTCTGGAGGTTTTCTTCATTTTGTGTGTGTGTGTGTGTGTGTGTGTGTGTGTGTGTGTGTGTTAGTTAGAAGACAAGTGGGAGTGGCAGCAAAAAAGAAATTGAAGACTTTTTTTTTTTGCTTGTCATAATATGACTCAAACTTAACCAGCACACCCATTAGCAAAAAGCTAGATCTGCCCCTCAATGACTCACCATTTCTCATGATTTCAATACATAATAATATATGGGCCTACGTACATGTGTATACTTTAATCCTTATAATTCTCTCTCTCTCTCTGTATGTGTGTGTGTGTGTGCGTGACAGAAATAGAAAAAGCATGTTTAAATCCATGATTAAATCCAGATAACAAGGGATAAGATGTGATTGACAGCCCATCTTGGCTACGAAAAAGAGCATGGACACACACACAAACACATAGAAACCTGACAAACCAAGTGAATCCAATCAGGGTTTTCATGGGCCTCCAGTCATACAGCTCCAGAAAAAAAAAATACTTTTCTTTACTTCTCTAATCCTGAGACTATGAATGTACTGTAATCGTATCAGTTCATGAAAGACCTCAGCTTATGAGCGTACACAAATCTGTTCAATACATGGTACAATCATTTCTCCTCTGCCATGTCTGCAAGGCATGAGATTATGAATACCAACACCCTAATATCAGTTTGATATAAACACATAGCCTCTCTAAGCCCCGTGATTGTGAATACAGGTACATGTATATACTGAAATCAGTTCAATACATACATAACAATATAATATTCTGTAAAACACGATATATTCGCGGCGTGAAAATTTCGCGAATTGAAGCTGATGCCTTTCTCGCAGCATAAAATTGTCGGGACTTGCCACTGGCATCCAATGCATATTGTGTAGGCAATTAAGAACTTTCGCATGCATATTAATTTCGCGAATGTCGCCGCTCGCGAAATTCGCGAAATTAAAATGCACGCGAATATAACTCGTTTTACAGTAGTCTTGATGATGCCTTTGTGACTAATGGGATACACTATCATTAGACACAAACAATACATGTGATGATCCACACAGTTAGCATCCAGCTGCAATTCAACAATAAAAACATTTCCACATTTGTAACTTGACATTTGTGAATGTCACGATGTGTCTGAGAGTGCGAGTG
Source organism: Diadema setosum (assembly GCF_964275005.1). Classification (NCBI taxonomy): domain Eukaryota; kingdom Metazoa; phylum Echinodermata; class Echinoidea; order Diadematoida; family Diadematidae; genus Diadema; species Diadema setosum. The sequence continues at coordinate 31,263,263 of NC_092703.1, forward strand.
TGGAATGGGTGAGATTCCTTTGTTTAGGCAAGCCATCAGGTGGGAAATGGGGACAGCAGGCGTAAACAGCATATAGAAATTTAGAATCGGGCAAGCCAGGTGGAGAGAAGTGGTTAGGGAGAAAGGACAGTGTGGAAGGAGGAGAGAGAGGCTCAGTGGAGCCAGGGGGGGGGGGGGGAGGGAATAGCTAATTTAGAAAGGGAGAGTTGGTAGGAAAGAATAGGTATTTAGTAGGGGGAGATAGTTGGGATAGATAGATTTAAAGCAATAAGGAAAATTAGTTGGAAAAAAGGGACATGTAATGAAAAAAGGGAAAGCTAGTTGGAACCAGTTTAAGCACAGTAGAGGGTGGAGTTATATTAGAGGCGACAAGGAAGGTAAATTTGGAGGGAAAAATCAGTTGGATCTGAACATCGATCAGAGCAGGACATGCTCTTCTAACTCACTGGTGATAGGAGTAGAGAGGTAGCTGATCGGCCTACAACGCAGCGCTGCATTTCAGGCAGGAGAGTCATGGCACAGCAGCCCCACGCATAAGGGCAGGGCACGCGCAAGACATGCTGCAGGCACTGACAACAGCTGAAGTCTCCTCCTCACCATTACTTCAGGGTCTGAACACCAAATCAGACGTAAGTAGTTCTGTAGCTGTATTATGTAATAATCTAGATGTGTCATTATTGTTATATTTGTGTTTGTATATAGAGATTTCTGTTATGTTAAACGGCTCACTATAATATGTGAATTAATTATGTTAGAGTATAGCTTATGATGTATGTCAGTTTGGATATGTTGTATAGTGATAAAATAGGATTTCGTTTTAGTTTGGTAGGAAGGCAGGCCAAGTCAGCAGGTGAATGTTATAGGTGGAATGTTTAAATTTACAGCGACATTTGTAGATACAGTGTATTTTGTTTTTCTATGGTTGCATCAGGAAAATACAATCCAGGTTCTGTTGTTCATAGTTAAAGTGACTGAAGTTAGAAGTTTGGTGAATGATAAGTTCGACTGTAAATTGGTTGCTGAAGGATTATAATGAGAAAATAAATGGATAATATGTTAAGAGAATACAGTTTTAGTTGGTTTTTGGTTGTGAGATAGTTTATATGAGATGATCTGTCATGTTTATATGTTTAGTGAGTTATAGGATTATATACATGGCGGTAGTTTATTTCTTAGTATGTATGGGTCTCTGTGATGGTGTAAGAATTTATCATGGTATTATACATGAGCATTATTGGTTAGGTGTAAGGAAATATTGAACTGTGGTTCACGACGTATACTACCCTGTGAATACATAATGTTATTTGAGAGGTGGTTATAATATTCCCATATAGATCAACACCGACAAGCTGGGCTCGACGGAATCATCGTTATATCAACGGCATCATATTGACGGCATCACCGTTATCTCGACGGCATAGCTAATACGCTCGACGGAATCATCACTACATCGACGGCGTCACCGTCAGGTAACTCGACGGCATCATATTGACGGCATCACCATTACCTCCAAGGCATCTCGGTTAGCGTGAGGGCAATTCCCGCTACCCGGACAGAATTCCCGTACCTTGGTAGTCCTCCGGTGCACGCGGTGGCATCTCGGTCGACACAACGACAATTCCCGCCAGCCGGACGACATCCTCGACATCGCGATTATCTTGGCAACTTCTGCATTACCGTACGGACTATTTCACCACCCGCTTCACCCCCATCCCCGTTGGACAATATAAAGTAAAATCACACGTGCGCACAGTAAAGTATTGAACCACAGGTATTTGGTTACACCCGGGTTTATAAAATTAGTCTAGGATGTGTTTACATGAGGATAAGATTTATTGATTTGCTCCTGAACGTTATTATCTCATTGAATTGCTTCTGAACGTTTCAATATTTTTTGTGTGTAAATACGAACGAAATTGTTTACTAGGGGTTTGTTTGTTTTGTTTTGTTTTTTTTTGGGGGGGGGGGGGAAGTATTGTGAATATAAAAATATTCTTTTGTTAATGGAGTTTTGTTGGAAAAATGAATAGCATAAGAGCTGCATTTTTGTTCAGTAAACTCAAGGAGTGTTAAAGCGTATTATTTACAGTGCATCTCATAGCAGAACCAGACTTATCGTCAGTCGTAGATAAATACAGATCTTAGAGCTGACAGTGAAAACTAATCATTTTGTGCACTGATATAGTTATTTTACAGACACCATGTGTATGTGAGCATTGAATGTTACAGGGATGCAAACCTATAACATTTACAATTCATTGCCTTATACACTGTCCATACATGTGTTTTACTTAATAGAAAATAGCGTGAACATTTCAGAGCAATTCAGTTAGTTTTCCATTTGTGAAGCACTGTACAAACCTTAATATCACATAAAAAACATGGTAAAATATAATCATGTTGGACGGATCAACTCATCCGATCACTTAACTTTATATTTCAGTTTATAATAATACATATACTCTAAAGTTTACAATAAAACTATCTGAATTCATAGACTGCGATGGCATTGCATGTACAGTATAAAGAGGGCAGCAGCTGTCTAGCCTTTGATCCAGGTACTATCAGTTCCGCTGCTCTGTTTTTACATTCAAGATCTCTACTAATCAAAGCAATCTGCTTGATTTGGTTCTGTGAAAATCTTGGCATTCACAAAGTGCAACATATTGTGTACCCCAGTGTGCCGCAGTGTTTCTATTTTCAAGAAATTAATGAGACATTGAAAACAGCCTCCCGTGAGTGAAATACAAAGAACAAATCATCTTAAAGGTGGAAAGTCACCTTTCTCTTGAAAAATGATAATACTCTTATCTCATATCACCTCAGCGGTTCTTGATCACAAATTCAACCACTTGAAATGGCCATTAGGGTCCCGATTTGCAAGATATATTCATGAAATATATGACATAGACAGGAGTTTTTTTTTATAGTAAATTAATGAGTGCCTTTATTAAGAGTGAATATGAGCAATCTGCACAATATTCACAGTAAAACTAAGGGGAAATGAGTTAAAATTCAACAGTGTCACATTAATCAGAGGTACTCGATGACAGATCAAGAATTGATGTCTTTCTGAATAACCAGCCAGTTATACATCATGACGAGCAAGATAGATATGATGACCGATGTGAGCCATTGAATGCCATTGAATGCCCCGGTCTCGAAGCGCACAATAAACCAAATGAGGGCCCCACCGACCAGAAGGAAGGTGATGAGGAAATTAATGTTATTCTCTACTAGTATAGCCACGACACTTGATGAAAATCCGCCGACGATGGAAGCAAGAAGAGTCCAAATGCTACCCAAGCACTCGCCGATATAGCCGAGGAATGGGACCGCAGCCAACCAAGTGATCACCGACATCACAACTTCTTTTATCACCCCAACCACTGCTACTACTGCTACTGTCACCACAGCAAGCCGAATGATGGGCCCCATGTCACTGAATTACCTTAAACCAAACACAAGACATGTATATAGTCTTAGAAACCTAAAGCCAATCTAGTCAAACATCACATAAAAAAGAGTAACGTTTCCAAGCACTGATCTATATTCATATCAAGAGTAAAAACAGTCGTATAAAAACACCGCAGGAGCCAAAATTTCTTTTGGCTCCTGCGGTGTTTTATACGACTGTTTTTACTCTTGATATCTATTTATCACACACCGACGCAGAACTTTCATACATGTAAATATATATATATATAGATATATATATATATATATATATATATATATATATATATATATGTATTGTAGTTGCTCCGCGTATTGGCAGTACTAGAAACAGCAATAATAATGTCACAATAGAGGAATGCACTAAATGCCAATTGCCTTGATTTTAATTCAAAATCCGAAATTTCGGGGGCCTCCCCCTTCGCAGGGATGGCAGTGCGAATGAATTTGTATTGTGACATTATTTCACATAATTATATTATATGATGTAAAGCTGAAATATTGACAATATCAGCATATAACTTTTTTTTTCAATTTGAATTGTTATGTATAGATGAAAAGCAAAGTTGTTTTTAATTTAGTAAATGGTCAAGGATATGTGTAGGCTGTTTGAAAATCTCAGATTAGGTATTATGCTATATCAATAAATCTTCAAGGATAATAATTATGAATAACATCTACATTCCGAGTCAAAGCAAAAAAATTAATTTCAAATGAATACAAATGATACATTGAGGGATTTCCGAATTAAAAAAAAAAACAATACCCCGCCACACACATCCATTGATATGCTGAAGTGACAATACAGCAAATAAAGATTTCTTCATAGACTGCAAAATATTTGCAAATGAATAATGATACCGACGAGTAGGCCTATAACCTAAGTAGATTATCAAACTGTCCATCTCTTGTCTTTGCGGAGCGATTAGTATAATCATTGTACACTTGTGTAACGGTGAAACAAAGATCAATTCAAGTTGTTATTCTATCCTCACACGAATTACTTTGTCGAGGCACTATCTCCTCCAGTATTTATTTACAATGTGTACTAAAGACATTCCAGTTCAGTACTTGGCTAACTTTAACTAGTATCCAGGCTAGCTAGACCTATATGCATTGGCAAGTCAAAGATGGCCCTAAATACAATTTGCACGCTACAGCTTTCATATCAATATTATGCCACAAATATCTAGTATATTTTCGAGGATTTTGGTGATAAATTTGATATGAATATATCGACCAGTAAATCATGTCGTATTGTGAAATTGAACTGAGGGGCTTTGCGTTTTAGGCTGCATTGTCGCAGTTAATAATCCATGATGATCCTAAACCAGTTAATCGCTGTAAACCAGTAATTGTCAAGCACCACGCCCCAACTTTTGACGTCAATTAGCAATTACAAATTGTAATAGATATATGGTTCTAGTGCAATTACCCCCTGGATAAGCCCAGATCATCTAGAACCTACGGGTAGACCTATAAATACAATGACAATGTACTTACCGAAACAGTGTGGACGTCAACTCTTAATTCTCTGTTACAACCGCAACCCTTGGCTTTGTCTTTGTCTTTGAGAAGGACCTCCGGAGTTGTGTTGTTGACGCCGTCTTACAGACCACCAGCAGGTGACCAGGGCGGATCTTGCCTAGTACCTCCTTGATCTAACCCCGTTGCGCTCCTTCACACAGTTATACTGTAGGCTATGGGAGCGCTTCGCGTTCGGGTTGAAATAAGGGGGAGGGACGCAAACAATATTTCTGGTGCTACTTCCCGGTTTCATCTCATATTTTTCCTTTTTATTTCTTTCGTTTTAACAACAAATAAAGAGGGGGCGCTCCACTGCAGACTAACAATGAGATGAAATGGGTTCGAACAATAACGAGTGTTATTTAGCTTTAGTAATCCATGCATAGAATACTAAAATGCTCTAGACACCCACACTGGCCAAACAAAGTATGTTGCGTGCTGATGTAATGCCGCTATAATGGGGAAATACCGCATCCCCCAGCCAGTGTTTCTGAACGGTCGGTGGGGGCACGATTAGTCTGACTTCACCACAGATGAGTTATGTTTTCTATGGACTGCATCATCATCATCATCATCTTCTTCATCTTCTTCATCATCATCATCATCATCATCATCATCATCCACATCCACAGTATACTATCTCCATAAACATTATCACCTCTATCTCTACCATAACTTTTCCCGTAACCCACTTTAACTTTCCCATTATCGCTTTCAATGTTTTCATACCAAAGAAAAAGAAAAAAAAAATCCTGACATCAGGATTTTTCTACTTAATGGAGCCTGGTGTTCTTTTTTTTTTAATTTATTTGTTAAACTGAATTTAGATTCTTATTCTATTTTCTGATGGTTTTTCGGTATTAATTGGTTGGTTTTCGGCAGGAAAAAAGAAGGAAAAATGTGTTTGAATATATATATATATATATATTTTTTTTTTTCAAGAAACAAGTGGTGGAATGTGCCCAAATGCTTTGAGCAAACTATTGTTTCCCCATTTGTGGACACTTTGTGAAAGTATAATTAAAAAATGTGTTAAAAAACAAAACGAAACAAAAGCCGGATTTTGTTGTTGGTCAAATTAGCCAAAAAAAAAAAAAAAAAAAAAAAATCACTATAGAATCACGAGACAAAGCATCACAAACATGATAAGTATGTGTGCTTGTGATACAATCAAGCTTTTTATTTACGAACAATCGTTGCCTTCATTACACAATGCCTATAGTGTGTCATAGATACACAGAAAATATTTTCTTTATTCCAATTTACATTTACAAAACATACCCCTGTTCCAAATTGGCAACTGACATCACAATCATCTATTTCACACATTGTTTCTCATGCATCTGAATATCCAGCTTGCAAAGAGCACCAAATAAATGTTTCTAAATTTTGTAATGGTTGTGAATCCACAATTCAGATGGCATTCCATAGTGGAAACCTATCGATGTTGACAAAGAAGAGAAAAAGGTCAGCAGCAGTGACAACAGGGTGTTACCATGATGACTGTATCCAAATATTCATGAACATAGAGTCAATATATATATATGAAGAGTTTGTTTGCAAAAACCGATAAGTCCATATTTGTCAAATGGAGATATTTGCGATTAAAGGTCAAGAAAAATAAAGAGAATAATAAGAAAATTTTTGCTTCTTTTGACCATAACTTCAAGAATATACCTTTATATGTAGTGACTAATATACCATTTAAAAGGTATTATTTTGTACTTTATGACAGAGACCGTACTTCAAAATCTTCAAAAATGGACTTATTGGTTTTTGCAAACAAACTCTTCATATTTTTTGGGTCCGTATCTTATTACTCTTTTTAGAGTTGTACACATTGTTTCAATTCCCTATGTAGATGTGCATTCATTCATATACAATAATTTATCAATCCACGTACTCTATCTTATTCATCTAATTATTTCATACAAATTTTTTTATGTCTATTATTTTCTTATTTCGTTTCTTTTTCTTTTATCAACTGAATTATTATTTCATCTATTCACTCAGTAGCTCATGTCTCATTTATATATCTGTATGATTAGCTTCAACTTTCAATAGGGGATATTGGGCTCTGAGCTAGCTATACTGCTATTTGAAATTCTGTACAGGCATAATTTGCAGAGGATTGTTAGAACAGAGTAAACGGGAGGCCATTTTCTTGCCAACACATGACAACAGGCAAGTTATGACCCTGGCTTGACAACATCTGCAGTTGAAAATGAGAAGGGCATGAATGATGCGTTGTGGGTACAAGATCAATGCCTCTTTGCTCCTTGCCTGACATGAAGAACAAAAAAAAAAAAAGAAGAATAGTTACAACGAGATCCAAGGGACCGGTGATATTACCTCGTTATAACCGGTACCTCGTTTTAACCGTACGCATCAAATAAAAAAAAAAGAAGAAAACATGAGCATGACGTCATATACCCATCAATCAAACTTAACAACATCTTTTGTGTTTTAATTACACAATTATGGATCATCATTTTTTTTAGAGCATAAGGGGAAATTATTTGTGACTTGATACAAAAAAGAAAGAAAGTAGGGGTTGAAATACGTTCTTTATTTTCTTCCGAAAATCTCTTCGCATAATAGCTGCACATCATATTCTTGAAAAGTAGGCCTATATTATATTCGTGATTCTTTCTACACCTATCTCTTCCTCTTGTATTGAACCATTCTGAAAGAACATTTTTTTCGTTTGTGAAATACATAATTGTATACAGTGTAACATGAAAATGAACAAAATCAGAATATTTGAAATGCGTTTGTTAAGTTTTTCTAAACACCAGCGTAAATGGATTATGACATACGTTGTTTACTGTAACTTGCGAGGTATTTTACGCTGTTGATGCCTAGCGGGAATGCGATGATTTCATGAATCATTTCGGCCGTAATCTTATACAATGTATGATCGTTACACCCAAAGAGATTAAAAATGCGTTCTGTATTTTCTTCCGAACTCTCTTCGCGTTTTGTACATCCGTTCTTGAAAAATATGCGACAAGGTTGAATATAGAAGGTTATGATCCTTTTTACGCAAATCTGTACCTCGTAGACCATTCTGAAAGAAAGAAAAATCTTCATTGTGAAATGCAGAGTTAAATGATAATGAACAAACACATATCTGTTCAAACGGTGACATGAGTTTGTTTCTTTTTCTGAACACCGACTCAATTAAGTAGATTAACATGCGCTATTCAACTACTTTTACGCCACTGTCACCCGGCGAGATCGCGATGATTTCATTAATATTATTTGGGCTGTAATCATACACACTCATATTTACATTATCATTTGTTAAAATTCAATGATAATGAACAAACCCAGATCTATTGAAACTCTTAAATGCGTTTGTTTCTTTTTCTGAACATCGACTCAATTAAGTAGATTGACATGCGTTATTCAACTACAAATGTATTTTTACGCTATACTGTTACCCGTTATTTGGTTAGTTATTTGGGCTTTGGTCATACACACTCATATTTACTAACCAGTAAAACAACTGGAAGTCGGAACTAAAAATGGAAAGCATAATGATGATGCGTTGTACACGCATTCCAGTTGTCCATTTTTGGCCAAGAGTGTCGCTATGAAATGTTTTCAATGTTTTTTTTTTTTTTTTTTTTTTCTCGTTGAGGTGTGGTCCGACTTAATATCACGCACGCGTATCTCGCGAAAAAGAAAATCGAATGATTATATATTCAATAACTTGGTAGGAACATCGGAAGGTATTCCTGTGTCTTATCGCGTAGTTTAGAAGAAAGCATGGAAGGAACGGTACCAAGGTACTCTGCAAAACGGGAAAGAGACATGGATATCGTGAATTCAGATTTCAATGTTTCGTTTGTCGCGTGATTGAAAGCGGCAAGTCAAGAAATGGAATTCATCGTTATATCCAATCAAATTGCTTATGTTTTTCTTTATCATAATGCACCAAAATTGTCCTCGTTATAACCGGAATCTCGTTATAACCGAACTCGTTATAACCAATTCGTTCTGCCATAGGTTTACACGCAAAGAAAAACGGGACCGACGCGATCACCTCGTTATAAGCGATTCCTCGTTATAACCGAACTCGTTATAACGGGGTTTCACTGTAATGCTTCAGTATCTTTCTGATTACTCTATGGAATCTCTTGGATTTTGATGTAAAAAACATTGGCAGACCTGTTATGCAGTTGGCCCATCAATATACATGTACATGTATTACCACTGACACACTGGTGCTTACTATTACTGAGGCTTTTACAAAGCAATTCATTATACACTCACTGATAAACTCCATCCCCTGGACTCCTTATTGCAATTTTTCCTGGGTGTTCTTCTTTGTGTGTGTGTGTGTGTGTGTGTGTGTGTGTGTGTTAGCAGAGAAGTGACAGCAAAAAGAAATTAAAGACCTTTTTTTGCTTGTCGTGACTCAAACTTAAAGGCATAATTTACCATTTGCAGATGAAAGCATTAGTGCTTTAAAATAGTTCTAAAATGTGAGTTAGGGATAGAAACAACCACTGTCAAAATTTGAATCCGTATAATCGATGTTAAGTGTTGTTAAATACACAAAATGTGAACAATAGTTATAATAAAAATGTTTCCAGACTAAACCGTATACAGTTACGGTTTACTGAGAAAAACCCTGATATCTCCTTATATTTTAGGTTTTATTGCAAATATTTCATATGGTAGGATGTTTTATGATACAACAGACCTACACATATGCATGAAATGTGATATCTTGAACATTTTTGAAATCACTGCTCCCAAAGGTAAACTGGACCTTTAACCACCATCCACTTAGCAAAGTGCTATCATAGATCGGCCCCTCAATGACTCACCATTTCCCATGATTTCAGTACAGAACTACGTACATGTGTATACATTTATCTTTATAATTCTCTCTCATTCCGTGTGCGTGTGTGTGACAGAAATAGAAAAAGCATGTTTAAATCCATGATTAAACCCTGATAACAAGGGATAAGATATGATTGACAGCTCCATCTTTTGGCTACCAAAAAGAGCATGGACACACACGCAAACACAAAAAAACCTGACAAACCAAGTGAATCCAATCAGGGTTTTCATGGGCCTCCAGTCATTCAGCTCCAGCAAAAAAAAAAAAAAAAAAAAAAAAAAATACTTTTCTTCACTTTACTTCTCAAATCCCACGATTTAATATGAATGTGCTGTACTCGTATCAGTCCATTACCTCTGCTTGTGAGTGTTCACAAAATGTGTTCAATACATTATACAATCATTTCACCTCTGCAATGCATGAGATTATGAATACCAACACCCTAATATCAGTTTATGAGATTATGAATACCAACACCGTAATATCAGTTTGATACAAACATATAGCCTCTCTATGGCTTGTGATTGTGAATACAGCTAGGTACACTGTAATCAGTTCATTATAGACTTCAGTTTACGGGTGTACACAAATCTGTTCAATACATTGTACAATCATTTCACCTCTGCCATATCTGCAAGGCATGAGATTATGAATACCAACACCCTAATATCAGTTTGATATAAACACATAGCCTCTCTAAGCCCTGGGATTGTGAATACAGGTATAAAATCTGTAAAACACGATATATTCGCAGCATGAAAATTTCGCGAATTGAAGCTGATGCCTTTCTCGCAGCATGATATTGTCGCGACTTACCACTGCACTATTGGCATTCAATGCATATTGTGTATGCAATTAAGAACTTTCGCATGCATTTTAATTTCGCGAATGTCGCCGCTCGCGAAATTCGCGAAATTAAAATGCCAAAATTCCTCGTTTTACAGTAGGGTTGATGATGCCTTTGTGACTAATATACACTATTAATTACACACAAACAACACATGCGATGATCCACACAGTTCGCATTTAGCTTCAATTCAACAGTAAAAAATTTCCACATTTGTAATTTGACATTCATGAAACCTAATCATTTTGTACACTGATAGTCATTTTACTGACACCATGTGTATGTGAACATGAAATGTTTCAGGGATGCAAACCTATAACATTTGCAATTGATTGCCTTATACACTGATGTACGTTTATACATATCTTACTTAACAGAAAACAGCGTGAAATTTTCAGAGCAATTCAGTTAGTTTTTCCATTCGTGAAGCACTGTACAAACCTTAATATCACATATAAAAACATGGTAAAATATAGTTATGTTGGAGGGATCAACTCATCTGGGCCCCGTTTTATCAAAAGATAAAATCGATTTTAAATTTCCTTACCACACAGGCTGTCATAGACTTACAGTTGAAATCAACTATATAATCAATTTTAACTCTTCATAAAACAGGGCCCTGATCACTTAACTTTATATTTCAGTTTATGATAATACATATACTTTAAAGTTTAAAATAAAACTATCTGAATCCATAGACTGCGGTGGCATTGCATGTACAGTATAAAGAGGGCAGCTGTCTAGCCTTTGATCCAGGTACTATCGGTTCCGCTGCTCTGTACATTCAAGATCTCTACTAATTAAAGTAGTCTGCTTCATTTGGTTCAGTGGAAATCTTGGCATTCACAAAGTGCAACATATTGTGTACCCCAGTGTGCTGCAGTGTTTCCATTTTCAAGAAATTAATGAGACATTAAAAACAGCCTCCCGTGAGTGAAATACAAAGAACAAATCATCTTTAAGGTGGAAAATCACCTTTTCTCTTGAAAAATTATAACACGCTTATCTCATAATTATTATCTCTGTGGTTCTTGATCACGAATTCAACCACTTGAAATGACCATAAAGGTCCCAATTTACAAGATATGTTCATGAAATATATGACACAGACAGCAAACAGGAGATTTTTATATTAAATTAATGAGTGCCTTTATTAAAGTGAATATGAGTAATTTACACAATATTCACAATAAAGCACAATACAAACGAGTTAAAAATTCAGCATCGTCACATTCATATGAGATACTGGATGAGAGATGAGAGGTTAGGTAGAGAATCAGTATGATGAGCGAGAGAGATACGATGAGCAATGGGATGCACTCTTCTCCCGTGGACATGAAGCGCGCAAGAAACCAAATGAGGGCCCCGCCCAGAAGGATGGTGATGATGAAAATGCCAATCTCCATGTCGCTGAGTTACCTTAAAAAGAAACACAAGATAGATTGTCTCGGAAACCTAAAGCCAATCTATCAAGCATCACATAAAAAAGACGACTTCTACTTGCTGATAATATCAAAGGATGCAAAGTTTAAACACTGACAATATTGGAACATACAACTTTTTTTTTCAATAAATTGATATGTAGGTGACAAACATTATTTTAAAAGTTTTTCTTTTAAATTAGTTATAATGGTCAAATATACATGTAGGTTGTGGGAAACATCTCAGATCATGCGTTTGCTAAATTGTAATGAATCTCCAAGAATCATAATCATGAATTACGTCTACATTTCAAGTCAAAGTACTGAAAATTCCTTTCAAATAAATACGACGTACAAATAGTATATTAAGGGAATTCAAAAAAAAAAAACACTCCCCATTACACACACACACACACACACACACACACATATGCACTGATATGCTGAAGTGACAATACAGCAAATAAAGATTTCTTCATAGACTGCAAAATATTTGCAAATGAATAATGATACCGACGAGTAGGCCTATAACCTAAGTAGATTATCAAACTGTCCATCTCTTGTCTTTGCAGAGCGATTAGTATAATCATTGTACACTTGTGTAACGGTTAAACAAAGATCAATTCAAGTTATTATTCTATCCTCACACAAATTACTTTGTTGAGGCATAATCTCCTCCAATATTCATTTACAATGTGTAGAAAGACATTCCAGTTCAGTACTTGGCTATTAAACTTTGACTAGTATCAATACTAGACCTATAGTACCGGCAAGTCAAAGATGGCCCTAAATATAACACTACAGCTTTCATAATATCAAAATTATGCCACAAAAATGTCTCGTATATTTTCGAGGATTTTGGTGACAAATATGATTTGAATATATCGACCAGTAAATCATGTCGTCTTGTATAATAAAACTGAGGGGCTTTGCGTTTTAGGCTGCATTATATTGTCGCAGTTTATAATCCATGATGACCCTAAACCAGTTAACCGCTGTAAACCAGTAATTGTCAAGCACCACGCCCCAACTTTTGACGTCAATTAGCAATATCGTTGGTCATAGATATATGGTTCTAATGCAATTACCCCCTGGATAATTACCCCAGATCATCTAGAACCTACGTGTAGGCCTATAAATACAATGACAATGTACTTACCGAAACAGTGTGGACGTCAACTCTTAATTCCTTTTACAACCGCAACCTTTGGCTTTGTCTTTGTCTTTGAGAAGGACCTCCGGAGTTGTGTTGTTGATGCCGTCTTACAGACCACCAGGGCGGATCTAACCCCGTTATGCTCCTTCACAGTTATACTGTGGTCTATGGGAGCGCTTCGTGTTCGGTTGAAATAAACAATATTTCTGGTGCTACTTCCCGGTTTCATCTAATGTTTTTCCTTTTTATTTCTTTCGTTTTAACAACAAATAAAGAGGGGGCGCGCCACTGCAGACTAACAATGAGATGAAATGGGTTCGAACAATAACGAGTGCTATTTATATAGCTTTAGTAATCCATGCATACAATACTAGTACAATGTAAAAATATAATGCTCTAGACACCCACACTGGCCATTATGTTGAGTGCTGATGTAATGCTGCTATAATGGGGAAATCTCCGCATCCCCAAACCAGTGTTTCTGAACGTTCGGTGAGGGCACGATTAGTCTTACTTTACCACAGATGAGATATTAATATATTTTCTATGGACTGCATCATCCTCATCCTCATCATCATCATCATTATCATCATCATCATCATCAATACTTATCCACATCCACAGTACTATCTCCATAAACATTATCACCTCTATCTCCACCTTAACTTTTCCCATAACCTTTCCCATTATCGTTTGCAATGTTTTCCTGCCAAAAAGGGGGAAAAAATCCTAACATCAGGATTTTTCTACTTAATGGAGTCTGGTGTTTTTTTCTTTCATTATTTGTTAAACTGAATTTAGATTCTTAATCTATTTTCTGATGGTTTTTCGGTATTTAATTGGTTGGTTTTCGGCAAGAAGGAAAAAAGGAAAAATGTGTATGTATATATATATATTTTTTTTTCCCCCCCCCCAGAAACAAGTGGTGGAACGTGCCCAATTGCTTTGAGCAAACTATTGTTTCCCCATTTGCAGACACTTTGTGAGAATACAATTCAAGTGTGTGTTAAAAAACAAAAACAAAAGCCAGATTTTGTTTTAGGTCAAATTCGAAATAATGTGAGATTGGCATATTAATCATATCTCTGTTTTGTGTATAATACTGTTTGTCTTCGGTTTTTTTTTTTTTTGTTTTTTTTTTTGTTTTGTGAATGTGAATTTTTGGCACTGAACGTAATTCGAATAAAGAATTTTTAAAAAAAATTTATAGGACCATGATACAAAGCATCACTGACATTATAAGTACTAGTCAATGTACCTGTGGAGTGCTGAATCAGCCGAAGTGGGGCATGGGGGGGGGGGGGGGGGGGTATGATGAAGTTATCGCAGTAGTTTGGTATGAATGATCCGTACTATCAGAGTACATGTACATGTATCATGCTTGTTCGACTTCAGCCAGTGTCCAGAAATCCTCTATGGGGATTCCCCCAGAAATGGTCAAGGTCACTGGGTCAACGGAGGTCAAATAACTGTTTTGCGCTACTCCTTGGTCCGATCTTGGCCAAACTTGCTGGAAGTGTAAGTAGGCCTACACCTGGGAAATCCCCATTGAGGATATTTCTGGGGGAATCCCCATATAAGTAGGCCTACACCTGGAAAATCCCCATTGAGGATATTTCTGGGGGAATCCCAAGGAGTAGCGAAAAAGTTATTTGACCTTTGACCCCAGTGACCTTGACCTTTCCAAAAATGAGCCCCTCAAGGGCAATTTCGCGGTCAACCTGCATCCACCCACTAAGTTTGATGGAGATCAGACCAAGGACCTGGGAGGAGTAGAGGAACAAACAGACAAACAGACAGACAGACAAACGTTGCTCGAAGTATAGTATGATGTGTGCTTGTGATACAATCAAGCTGTTTATTTAATATCATTGCTTTCATTACATATGCCTATAGTGTGTCATACATACACAGAATATATTTTCTTTATTCACATTTGAATTTGCTAAACAAACCCCTGTACCAACTTGGCGACTGACATCACAATCATCTATTTGACTCATTGTTTCTCATACATCCTGAGGCTTGCACAGAGCACCAAATACAATGTAAATGTTTCTAAATTAATGGTTGTAAATCCACAATTCAGATGATATTACACATGTGATCAGTTCAGTGGAAAGTTACCAAATTTAGGTGAGAGGAAGAAATACTGAGCAGCAGACAAAACAGGCTGCTACCATGGTGATTGAGTGTCCAAATATTAATGAATATGGAGACATATTATTTTTTAATCCATATTTTATAACTCTTTCTAGAGTGGTACATATAAATTGTTTACATCCCTTATGTATGTATTCATTTGAATATTCATATACAATTTCATTACGTTAACCAAGGGAGGAGTTTATGTTTTCATTGCTGTTGTTTGTCTGTTGGTCGGTTCACGGTTTTGTTTCTTTGTCGATGTGCAA
This sequence comes from Diadema setosum, assembly GCF_964275005.1. Classification (NCBI taxonomy): domain Eukaryota; kingdom Metazoa; phylum Echinodermata; class Echinoidea; order Diadematoida; family Diadematidae; genus Diadema; species Diadema setosum. The sequence goes on from NC_092703.1 coordinate 31,278,942, forward strand.
AATAATTAAAAAAGCTGTAAATGGATTTGGATGAAAGCTGTAAATGGATTTGGATGAAACCTGCAGGAAAGGTGTAGAATGACACAAGTAACAAACAATTATCTTTTGGTAGCGATCCGAGAATTTTTGGGGAAATTTATGAAGGATTTTTGATATTTTGGCAGGTAGGGTCAATGAACTTGGGATTTCAAGCTGCCATTTTTGAGGTTTTCATACACGCACTTGAGTGCTTGCTCTAGTTTCTGCTAGGGTGAGGCGCGCCGCGCAGCTGAGGGTTTATTATGTAACAAAGGCTTCTATATTATTTAGAAATCGGGCGATTTTTCAGTATGCATATGTATGGGTGAAATCCACTGATCGCTATGGAAGAACAAGATCATTGGTGAAAAGCAGCTGCTTGGTGGATGTCTGCACTCTCAGAGTGCTTCTCTAGTCAATCTATGCACTCAACTACATTCATCTATCTATTTAATCATTTTATATCAATTGATTTATGTATTTTATCTCATTTATTATCTTTGACTTCTCTAATTGACAGACTGATTAATTCATTTATTCACTCATTAACTCATATACATATCCATTTGATTAGGTTCAACTTTTAATAGGAGATATTGGGCTCTGAGCTAGCTATGCCACTGCTATGTGAAATTCTGTACTGGCATAATTTGTGAAGGATTGTTAAAAGAGAGTAAACAGGAGGTGATTCTCTTGCCAACATATGACAACAGTCAAATTATGACCTTGGCTTGACAACATCAGTAGTTGAAGAAGAGAAGGGCATGAATTATGCCTGACATGAAGAACAAAAAGAAAAAAGAAAAAAAGAATGGAGTCAAATCCATCCCTTGGTTGAAACACCCTACAAGATCTAAAGATTCAAGTTTTGAATCATTCTTCCCTTTATACAGTCTGTCTGCAGTTACATAACATTCTGTAAAGAGCAGTGCTTAGGAGTCAGTCACTCTGTTTTGTAAATAATGCTTGCTGCATTCATTGGTGTACCATGCAAAAACAAAACAACTTTGGTTGAGGTCACACATTATGCTACAAGCATCACATTAGTTACGTTGACACACAGTTACAAAACTTGAAGTTTAGGTAAAAAACTTAACTGCTGATGATTAGCTCCACTCGTAAATTCACGACACGGGTTCACACGCACCTAAACTTTAAGTTAATTTGCAGAAGATGTGAAAAAATTTCATGTCAACAGTATATTGCTAACACAGGTAGACTATTGCATGGTCAATTCATATGTTTACAGTTTTCAGGGGCACTCCACTCACCAAGGCTTTAGATAGTCTGCCCTGCTGTACAGTTGATAGCTAGCTCTAACATTCCTCATACCTGCAGAAATAAAAAATCCCCAAAACATACCCAGCAGTTAGTTCTTTTATAAAGCCTACTGCAGCCGTTCAATCAAAGCTGTGAAATACTGTATATGCCATATATTTAGTGAGTCTACATTTTTGTGAATAGGGACTTCCCAATGATTTCGCAAGTGGTTAGATTCGCGATCATGGAGTTCTGTATGGAACAGAGAATTTTATACGCATATGTCATACAGTTAAACTCGCATAAGTCGACCTTCTCAGGACTGAGCAAATCACATCGGCTTAGACGATTTTCGACTTGTGCGTAAGTCGAAAAAAATCGACTTAGACCACACGTACATACGTATACATGTAATGTACATGTATGTTGTCTACTCTGGAGCCGAGAGCTGGAGCGGTGTGCCGCAGCACGGGTCGCCCAGCAGGGCCGCGGCTAACTTTGCACGGACAGTGCATTAGTATTGGCAAAGGTCCGATTACTTCACACCCTTGTTAAACCTTGGGGAAGTGAATATGAACGATATTTGAGCAGTGATTGATTCCAGTTTACCATACCGTGGCTTGAAATGCGTGTACAGGTGCAATTCTGATTTACCCGTGCGCGTAACTTTCCCCCTACTTTCCGCTTTGAAAACTCAGCAGCTTCATCCATACCACACCACTGCACAGCGCTGCAAATGCCAAGCTACATTGCAAGCTCAATACATGTAAATGAACGCATGTGTACTGTACAAACGCCTTAACTGCGAGTGGAGCAAGTGAGAAAAGTGTTCCTTCAGCGAGGCTGCGTGCGAAAACAAAAGACCCAAAATATTCGTGCAAGCTCAATACATGTAAATGAACGCATGTGTACTGTACAAACGCCTTAACTGCGAGTGGAGCAAGTGAGAAAAGTGTTCCTTCAGCGAGGCTGCGTGCGAAAACAAAAGACCCAAAATATTCGTGCGAATTTGCAACATTTAGACGGGTAGAGAATGGTTGCATAATCTCTCAACTTTCCCACACCACATTCCATCCAAAGTTAGCAAGAGTCGAAAGAGGAGAGAGGGGGAAAGATAGGGAGAGAAGCGTCATGAAGTCTGGGTCTTATGTAACTACATACACAGCCCAGTCGCGGTACGTTCGCACAGCGTATTAACAGCGTCTGGTCGGGCTGGGTCTTATTATGTAAACAAAAACTGGTGTCTCGTGATTTTGACAGTGATTTATTACACAATAAAATCTTATTCGACTTAGGCACAGTGAATTCGATGGTTTTTCCGTGAAAGTGTTCTTGGAATTTCATCGACTTAGGCGAGTATTCGACTTACAAAATTCGACTTGTGAGTGAATTAATACACGTAAGTCAATGGGGAAAAATCGGGACTTTTTAAAATCATTGACTTGCGCAATTATTCGACATATGCGACGTCGACTTAGGCGAGTTTAACTGTATGTATATCGGGATTAGGGTCAATATTTTTGCCTGTCTTTAATTTCACAAATAGCAAATGACTCTTGAAATTCGCAAAAATAAAAAGCTCGCGAAATATTTGGCGTATACAGTAGGAGAATGGGAAGAGTGCCTTTAAGATTAACAACCATGATGAGGCCGACTTAAGCCTTGAGTAACCTGCGGAATACTCTGGACAATCCTGCATCGTAAAGCTCTGTAGAGAAATCTCTGGGATTTAGAGTCTTCCTCGTACATAAATGTAGACATTATTAATCCTCCTGGTCGTAAAAAATCTCTGATCTCATGTATCATCATGCTGAACTCGATTATCATTCTATAAAATCTCATATAAATCATGATAATTCAGGGAAGCCCTCCTCTGGCATTCAGTCATGCCAACAAATTTTAGCAGCTTCACAAATTCACATTTCTGCATGATGCTTTGTTCACATGTAAATGATTTTGCACAAGAGGGTCTGATAGTACCATGATGACGGGATGAATACCACTCTGCATTGAGTTGATCTTCAACTACGTACGAAGGATGCAGTTTTACAGGAGAAAAAGCAGAATTAAAGTCCATTTGAATAAAAATAATTAATTCATTTGATTTGTACATTTTCTCAGACAAAGGAAGAGGAAGAAGAGAACAGGCACCACTATCATAATTTGCTGTTCACTTGACTGTTAGTGCCTGAAGTTGATTGACCGTGGACCAAGTCAAGTATTTGTTGTGATGCTTCAATCTTCTGGGTTTCTGCGTACTGCTGGCCAAGGGCGGTGGTGTTCTCCAGGAAGTAGCGGTAGTTGACCATCATTCCACAGGAGGCGGTCAGGCCCCGAGCTGAGGTGTCCCCCAGCCAGTTCAGTCGCCACATGGTGGCGCCATTTTGCAGGTGAAAGTTTGCTGAGGATGAACAAAGTTTGGGTTCATATGAAATCTCTTGGATTAAAGTACTATGCTTATCATGGTTTTATATGTCTCATCATATTTTCTACATTCACTGCTCAGACTTACACAGGCATTGAACCCACCAAAACAAAGAATATTTGGCTCATAGTGGTCCTTTTGTCAAAACACAGTACAGTTATTAAATGAATTGTGATAATTTTCTGTCAATTAGTATGAAAAAAAACAACACAAAAACAAACAAACATGTTTTCATCATTTTTCTGGTGGTTATGCCTTGAAGGCTTATGTCCATATGTTGTGCAGCAATTCACCAAAACATTTCATAATGTGTAATCATCACTATACAGTGTACTCCCGTTATAACGAACATGGTTATAATGAAGCAACTAAAAATTCAGACCACAACATCATTCGCTCTATGTATTTTCATTGTTAATTTGTTTGGTTATAACGAAATTTCGATATGAAACTAGAAATGTCGCTTTGGCGACTGGTATGCCTCCGCCATAATGCATGATTTTCCCAATAGGTCTAGATAGTACATGTGGACAATGTGTGATTACATTTTCACAAAATTGGCAAAATATTGAAATGACAAGTTTGTCACAAATGTGTTGAATGTTCACCTTCCTTGACCTAGGTTTAATTGGATGAATAGGAGAGCATGTATCTAGGGATTTACGGACTTTAACTCGACTTTGACCCATTCATACATTTAGGCCTTGAGTAATTTTCAAGGTACAGGTGTGGAGAAAAAGTGCAATTTCTGAATTGAATAGTAAATTGTTACCATTTTCATCTGGCCCTTGACCCTAAAATTCATAAGATAATCACTTTCAGGTAGAACATGCATAATACACGTGTGTATGTACTAAGTTTCAAGATAACTTGAGCCACTTCCGAGATATGGAGGAAAAAGTTAGTTCAGCACTTTCACTTGATCTTTGACCTTTTGACCTTTGAGGCAAAAAAAGAAGAAAAAAAAAATTTCCAGAGAATTTTTATTAGGTTACACATGTATGCATACACCAAGTGTGAAAAAAAAATAACCCTGCTGGCATTGCATGATAGGAGGGAAAAAGTAAAATTTTGAAGTGTTGCACTTGACCTTTGACCCCTGACCTTTGACCCCATGAACCCTACATTCTCTAGATAATCACTTCCAGTCAGTATATGTATATACTATGTTCCATGAAGATACCTTGAACAATTTTCCAAGGTATGGAGAAAAAAAAAGTTTTAATATTTTTACTTGACCTTTTGACCTTTGACCTCATGACCCAAACTTTCACTAGAGAATCTTAATTGGGTAATACATGTATACACTAAGTTTCAAGAAAATATCTTCAGGCATTCAATAGATATGGTGGAAATAGTGAAATTTTATGTATTTGACCCTGACCTTTTGACATTTGACCTTTGACCTCATGACCCAAACTTTCACCAGAGAATCTTAATTGGGTAATACATGTATACACTAAGTTTCAAGAAAATATCTTCAGGCATTCAATAGATATGGCGGAAATAGTGAAATTTTATGTATTTGACCCTGACCTTTTGACCTTTGACCTTGAGCATGTGCACCCAAAAGTTGATAGGCACAACTTCACCCCCTAATACACATACATGCCAAGTTTCATTACGATACCTCAACGGGTTTTGATAGTTACCTTGTCCACAAAATTCATTACGGACGGACGGAAGGACGGACGGACGGACGGACGGACGGACGGACGGACAACCCGAAAACATAATGCCTCCGGCACCACTTCGTGGCGGAGGCATAAAAAGAGAAGTGCTGGTCCTGAGGCTTCGTTATAATGGGAGTCCACTGTAAATCATAACTCAGTCTTTCAAACAAAGGAGGGAGGGTTGTGAATGGAAAAACTGAACTTGACACTTATAGAGATATGCTAAATAATTAAAATTAATATTTCAAAATGGTGGATTCTGGATCTTCATCACGTACCAACTGGATTGAGTGCAAATGTTCTCCTCTTTTCCAAGTACAAGTACCTGAAACAACAACAACAAAAGGAATGTGAAAACCAAACACTGTAACACCTTTGAAATACGAACCACCTTCATTACCACGGCTACCAACACACTGATTATCATGACTCTCATCAACAACAACAACATCATCATCATCATCAAAATCATCATCATCATCATCATCAAAATCATCATCATCATGAAAGCAAGGAGGGCAAAGACAGCTCCCTCCCTTCTAATAAAGCTCAGCATTTTAATCACTGTGTTCGTTTAATTTCATTGTTGGGGTGTCTAACATTGATTGATTGAGGCCAATTAGGCCATTTACTCGGCAAAATAAAACACAAAAACATATACTAGTGGCATTTACAATGAGAGCCAGGCAGCCTTGAAAGCATCTTGTGCTTGTGTTAGGTTGCCTACACATGAAAATACAACTTTACAATAGCACTGAACATATATTACAACTGATTCTGTGTGAAATCAAGTAATAAATAAAACACCATCACGTTAATACGTACATATTATATGCACACTCACACACACACACACAACACACACACATGCAGTATACATACTACTATACTACTCAGTCATGGCTAACTGTTCAAAAAAAGAACACTTCAGTAAGCACTTGAATCTAGAAAGAGTTGTGCTGCATTTCAAAGCAGTACTTATTGAATTCCATTCACTTTACCACCACCGGTGAACCTAATAGAGTTAATATTGCATTCTTTCAAGTAAATAAGTTTGCAAACCTACATCGTAAATGTATTGGTTTGGTGAAAAAAAAAGGTTGATTCAAACACACACACACACACACATACAAACACAAATAAAATTAAGGGGCAAAATTTTGTCAGAAACTGAACAATGGGGCATGGTAAGTATGTTTAGTACAACAAAACAGCAACACAATATCAAAAACGTATTTTCTCCTATAGAGTGAAAAAGAAGTCATACCAAGTAAAGCATAAAACATACTAAACGGCAGCAATGCATGCACTACTCTCACCTTGCGCAAAGCCTCATTAGAGGGCCCTTTAGACTCCTTTTCAGGCTCTCAGACTGAAACCACTCATTGGTGACTAGTACTTTCTTGAGCAATGGTAGCATGGGCTGCGATGCAACATCCATTGCAGCCTGGAATGAGTCTAATTCCTCCATAGTGAGCAAGGTGACACTTTCTTCATCTAAAGGATGGGAAATTTTATGAAAAAGATATAAAGAAACAAAGAGGACATTATCAAAAAATTCTAAAGCTTTGAATTTCATCAAGTGTACATAAGTTCAAAAGAGTGATGAAAAAGCAAAAAGACATTGCAAAAATATGATAATTCTAGATGGATATAGGCCTTCTTTCATAATTTTGTAATGATTATTCCACAAGGTTAGCTGCTGTCATAATCAAAGCATTGTGGGGCAGTCATTAAAGGAGCTTGATTATGAGATATCACTCAAGATGACGGATGGTACGGTACAAATTCAGATCCAGCCACTCAACTTGCACACATCACTATTACGCTTGTGAGATGACCGAGATTCTCAGAAACAAGCAGCAAGCATATATAAAGATAATGAATCATGATGTCCCAAATTTGCAAAGGTAATTTAAATCTAGCCTGTGGCCTACATAAATTTTGTCTGCATGAATGTGCCTGACAGATCGTGTGCAAAAACAGACATCCAAAATTGAACGGGTGCTGACACATGCATGTTACTGGTAAATGTATGCATATTTTGCATTATTTTAGTCCATGGACTTAATCTAGCCTTGGATTTGATTTAATCTATGTATGTGGATTTGAGCCAATATTTCCTTTCTTGCTGGTTTCATGGGAGCAATTAAGCTCAGCTGAATATAGGTCTCACATGATTTCTCTGCCAACTGTCACCCTCAGACAGAATTTTTCATACCATTAACTCTTGATGTGGCCTGTTTGCACACTCAACTTGGTTGAATGCAAGCCCAATTTAACCTGTTCCATACGGGAACCTAGTGGCCCATGTAATAAGTCTATGGGGAATCCAGAATTCAGTATGGAACGGGTTAATTCAACATTTTCTTCAAAACAATGCGACACACAAGAGAGGCAATTAATCCTTTTTTTTTTTCCCCCAGACATTTGGCTTAACTTGCCATTCCTTTTCATCAGCATTTAGTAATCCATCCAGACTTGACCAAGTTGTAAAGTTAGCAAACCCACTCAGGTGTAACAATAGGCCTGGATCGAACAGGAAGCCCATGGTGGCACAATGGGGATTAGAAGATTAGGTAATCTATTCACTGGTAAGTAGTTTTCAGACAAATAATGAAATATGCCAATAAGTGAAGAAAACACTCTAGCATGCATGCCCTTCAGTGAACAAAGCCTATGGAGGGCAGTGCTAAGCTTATCCCTACCCAGGCCTGCACACAAACCCATTTTTTCTACTGGTCCAATCTGTCTCTTAGACCAGTAGGTACATTTACCCAGTTTTTCTATTTTTTACTGATCCAATCCTGAAAAAGTTACTGGTCCAACAGCAATTTTTGCTGGTCCTGGACTGTTGGAACAGTGTCAGTGCGCAGCACTGCCCTACCAATACTGCAGGCAATGTGTAATACAAGTGTCTATGAGGAGTAGCAATTATTCAAAAATTACCGAGCATTTCTAATAAATGTTTGCTTATCTAAGTATGTAAAATGTCACCATGGCACACATGATGGCTCTGTTGGTGGCATATATAAAGATAAGATGTCTTGCAAAATGGGAAAAAGAACAAGAATGTACTTCCAGCAGCATTAGGATCCCACAAGAGAGTCAGTGTGAACTATTGTAACTTTTGTGTCTACTTCACTGACCTTTAACCTGCTGATTAATCTGTGTGATCAGCCAGTTTTTGAAGCCCGGGATTGGAGAGAGGCTGGAGAACAGGTGCATGCTGGGAAACTCTGACTGTAGCTCCTTGACGACGCTCTTGATGAGGTGGTTGCCGAGTTCAACGCCCTGTAGACCTGGCAGGTGGATAACAAGAAGGACTTTGTATCATGACGCCAATTCCTTGATCTTATAATCAGCAAAGTACCTCCTAATGTTACAGATTGATAGTGATTATATCAAATTGTAGATGTGTCTCCTTCATGTTTAAAAGAAAACAGTTAGAGAAATTCAGATATTCTCACCTAGGGAAGAACACTGAGAAGAGGATAAGAAATGAACGAAAAAGCAAAGATTGAAGAAAATTGGACTTGACAAGAATAAAAGCTGAAGAAGAGATAAAAAAGAAGAGGCAGAAGAAATGGCTAAATTACAATCATCACCATAATCATCATCATCATCACCATCATCATCATCATCATCACCGTCATCACCATCATCACCATCACCACCATCACCATCATAACCATCATCATCACCATTATCACCATTATCACCATCATCACCATCATCACCATCACCATCATCACCATCATCATCATCATCACCACCATCATCATCATCATCATCACCGTCATCACCATCATCACCATCACCACCATCACCATCATCATCACCACCATCATCATCATATCAAGAACATGAAGAGAAAGATGACAACAAAGAAAATAAAAGTAACGTCAGAAGGAAAAGCAGAAAAATAAATATGAAAAACGGGGGAAAAAAGAGAAGAAAAATGGGCGAAGCAGAAGAACAAAAATTAAAAGAGAATGATGAATGGGAGGAAGCTAGGGAATGAAGAAAGAGAATGTAGAAGAAGAGAAAGTGATGATGCGGATAAGAAGATAGGAGGAAGAAGATCGGATGAGGAACTCATCTACTGACATATCCAACTGAGAGTGAAGTGTTGGGTCACATTTATGATGCTGGCAACATGGGAATTAAATAGAAAGTGAAAGCTTGCCTACCCCTTTGTGTGGATGTGATTGAATAGAAGATGGCCGCCTGGGCCTCGTCTGCCTCCTCCTCGCCTGGCAACACATTCTTCCGGTCTTTGGCATCTTGGCTCCGCACAATGGACTTCATAAAGATCAGAATACCATAATCTAGTTTTAACATGTACAAGATCTGGAGGTTACAGTCATTCATATCAACCACACAAGGTAACACTATTATCATGCAACAAGTGAAAACAGAAGAAAACTGACCAGAAATGAATAGAATTTATTAGTGGAAAAATGAGCAAAGAAAATGGGATCTCTTCTTTGCTCATTTTTTCACTGATAAATTATTATCATGCATCAGACAAATCGTGCTCCAGCTCACACCTACCTGACCCCCAAACAGTTCTCTCTTGCCACTCCTACATTACCTTGGTATGCACTGTATATAACAACTCCCACCTACTCTAGTTTTTTATTCTTTAATGTGTATGTCATGATACACCCTGAGTAGCATGAACTGCGGAATTCAACAGACTCGATTTGGGCACTGAAGAAAGCGAGATTTCAAATCTAAGTAAGGATAGATATGTAAGACTTATGTTTCCTTGTAGATGGCATACTGTACCTGTCAAAACGTAAGAAAAGAACTACAGACAAAAACAAACAAACAAAAAGACTCACAAAGCATTAAAAGAATTCTGTTAGAAACAATCTAAACATACTTAAATCTATTATTCCAGTAATATCAAGTAGGGTGTGTCCACACTTTTAGAAATAACAATAGAGATTAAAAAGTTGTGCTTCTGACCTGCTGACAGATTCATATTACATGAGATCATAAAATGATCTTGCCTTTACCTGTATGCTGTCTGAGATATCTCTCATGAGGGCAGTGTGGAGGATAACCAAAGGCTCCCCTGGCATACTGCTGTGTGTGAAGACGAAGCAGCGTCGATACGGCCCTACCCGCTGCTTGATGTCTGTCCAATTCCTGATGGGATGAACAGCCTCGTACTGACTTATCTGTAGAACGAGACCACAAAAAAAAGGAAGTGCTGAAATGTTTCATTTTTACATGACAATGACCTTCCTAAAGGTATGATAATTGATGTATCCATGTTTTTCACAAGTAATGCCTAATTTTCATATGCATTTGTATCTTCTTAATCTCAGTGTAATTTAGCACAATAATACATGTATTGCAAATATCTGAATTCACTCCATGACCATTTTTTCATAACTGACTTCTTGTATATAATTGATATTTTCTAAAGATTGTTCTTGTGTCCAAATATTCATAACATGTGTCAACATAAGACTCTAGAGATCACATATTCAATTCTGTCTAAATTTTGGTGGATTCCCTCAATAATCTGTGTAGGAAGACTAGGCTGTTTGTCAAATGATTAGAAATAAGGGAAGAAACAAATTAAACTGAATACAGTAAAGAAACTCACTAATAATTACAATAATTGATATGATATCACTGCTTCAAATATGACTGCCACATGAGCTTTTTCCATGCACTTTTACCACTCCTACTTCTACTACTACTTCTACAACTATTACTACTACTACTACTACTACTACTATGATTAATTTCATGTCTGCAGTTGCACTACTGAAAATGATAATAACGATTGGAAGTGATCATTGTCACACCATACTTCATGCTCTTTCTATGATATTTCCATGATATTTCTGTGATAGTATGAGTATGATGCATAATTAAAAAAAAAATAATAATAATGCATAATTCTTTTAAAACCTGACCCTTTCCAGCATGTGACACGAGGAAGACCATGTGACTCTCTCCAGGGTCAGCATGCCGGCAGCGAACCAGCCAATCAGAAGCTCACGTAGAGTCTCACTCAGTGCCCTCAGCTCTGCCTCATTCCTGATGGATGACGTTGATGACAGATGTCCCTGGAACATGAGAAGAACATCATCTATACTATATGAGCCATACATTTTGCAGCGGTGTAAACCTCACCTTTTCTTATTATCACATACAGTAAGCATTAATTTCTGGATAGCAGTTTAAATGCAATAGTTATTGCTACATCTTGCAAACTTTCTGGTTGTTACGAAAAACAATAGGAACAACACCTACATGTACTGATTAAAATATGAAGAATGTTCAAATAATACATTCTTGTAAACTAAAAAATAATGATGATATTGCATTTCTATGAAGTGCCCTGACATTTATACAATATGTAAAATGTAAAATAAAGATCTATAACACATTTATGTTATACATCAGCAGTGTGATGTAAATCCCAAGAACAGAAATCAAAAATACTGTACAGGTGAGGACAGAATGAAACACAAGGTATTGTAGGCCTACATGAGCAACTTACAAGCAAATTGGCTCTGAGGTCAACCAAAAATTTGACCCCGCCCGGCAACCTGCTGACATGAGAGAAGAGGGTGGAGTAACCTGGTAGGAGAGACTGACGAAGACGCCCTTCCGCCTGCAGAAGAACGGCCTCCTCACGACCCTGTCACATGGAGGGTGAAGATGGGAGACTATCTGTTAAAGGTCCAGTTTACCTTTGGGAGCAGTGATTTCAAAAATTTTCAAGATATCATATTTGATGCATATGTGTAGGTCTGTTGTATCATAAAACATCCTACCATATGAAATATTTGCAATAAAAACTAAAATATAAGGAGATATCAGGGTTTTTCTCAATAACCGTAACTGTATACGGTTTAGTCTGGAAATTTTTTTATTATAACTATTGTTCACATTTTGTGTATTTAACAACACTTAACATCGATTATACGGATTCAAATTTTGACAGTGGTTGTTTCTATCCCTAACTCACATTTTAGAACTATTTTATAGCACTAATGCTTTCATCTGCAAATGGTAAATTATGCCTTTAATTCACTCCTTCCAGTCAACTCACAGACAGGTACAGGGTATATCAGGTTTCCAAAATATACATAAGTGAGCCTGCATCATGGCCTAAATTCATGTTTACTTGTGTTATACTGAGCAGAATATTAACATGTAGCGAACGATTCCAGTTTCTGCTATTGATAGCTGTTCTTTGTCTGTCTCAGAATTGCGTGTATTATTAATTAAATTTTCCAACGTGGTAGTGTGCTTGTTTTGCTGCAAAACTCGTACAAAGACATATGTAAAACTCAAGGCTGACATCACTTGATTTTTTACTTTTGCTGAACCCATTTGGATGTCCTAACAGTGTTTAACAAAAGAATTTGCCAGCCAAGCGCACGTTCTCTCACGCTTGATTGATATTTTGCATTGTTTGACAGCACAAGCAGTCGACTGTGGAAGGGAACATGTAATGCTTGACTGTTCTCACACCTAGTGAGATTTACCAAGATGTTCCTTCTCTGTTGCTGAGCAAACAAGAATCTCATTTGGGGGGCACTGACAATTCCTGGAGAATCAAGAAGAATAAACGCATTAAGAGATCTCTCCTATGAGTCAACCGTTTCATTGACAGGCATTTTTAGTACACAAATTTATGTAGAACTTGAATGTACTTTGGCTTGACCTTTGCCCTCACCTCCTGCTTCTGAAGCATGGCCGCTTCTGCCATCACCTTCTCATGCCGGACCCCCATCCCTGAAGCCATTGCACACAAGAAGCCAAGCTTGTCCTCATCAGTCAGTCTCTGATAGTAGTCACAGACTTGCTGCACTGTAGACTAACAACAAAGCATATTTATAGCACAAAATACAAACAAAAAGAAGAAAAAATAACCAGCAACCCTGATTGATGAAATGAAATAAAAAAGAGAAAAATGATGGTAAAAATAGGTAAGGTCTGAAAACAGTGAAAATTATGACAGATAACATTGCATGAACAGAAGAGAATTCAAGCTGTGTGTAAAAGAGTACCGGTAGATTGTAGGTGAAAGGCAAGTCAAACAGATATGCTGAAATATACAAACTCTAGATAATTTGGCTGTTTGATTGTCCACAAAACATTATTTTGCATGGAAGGCTTAACAGATCACCTCCATAATGAAGTAATTCTAACAGAGTGCACACAGGGCATAACTAATGTGTGTTATAAATGCTTTACACCTCCTTAGCCTGAAATGCGCAATCATTCTAGCTTTGTTTGAAAGCTGCGTTGCATGTCGAGCTGAAACTTCTTCACATTTTACCTCCCTGTAAAAGCACCTTCGGCATCATGTATAAAGATGTTTGAGTCCCTCGTCATCAGTGCTACTTTATACACACAAATCACATTAATCCGTTGAAGACAAGTCCCGAGTATACTCGGGCAAGCGTCTCTGGGAAATGCATGTTGTAACAAAATCAGTCTGTCCTCAACGGGTTAACGATGTGTACACATCATGAACTGATGACAATTGCAACTTGCTAGCAATCCTATCCACTTCATTTAGAGAGTACATTTCCTTAAAAACTCTGACAACTGCCATACAACCACCTGTGAGTTAAAAGCAAATAAACTTACATCAGCTAACCATGGTGACTTGTGACTTCTGTCCAGTGCAGCTGACATAAGGTGAGGAACGGTCGACTTCAGAAAGATGCTGTGGTCAAGCTGCCTATCATGCTGCTCATTTGAAGACATTGGTCTGACTGTTGAAGCAATCTATCACACGAGAGATATTCATTTTTTTTTTTACATATCCCAGAATTCTATGCACTTTCATTTAATGATAATGATAATAATTGACAGTGCTTATATAGCGCATAATACACAGTGCATAATGTCCCTATTATGCGCTCAAAAAAATGGAAAGATTATAAACAAAAACGTACAATTCCAATTACAGTGATGGTACTACTACTGATTTCCATGTTTGCTTACACTGTGAACAAATGCGTTTTCAAAGCAGACTTGAATCTATTTATATCAGTGATTTGTCTTAAATTCTGGGGAACTGTAAAAGTGGAAATGTTCGGGGTGTTGAAATTTACGTGCATTTCGCGCAACCAGAAACTAGCATGAGAATAAAAGCATGCACACATTTTTACTTGCCATATATTCCTGTACCTACTGTCTTGATTCCGCGGAATTAAAAACATGTGAAACTCTTCTTACCGGGCCATGCGCAAAAAAGTAGTCGCGCGAAAATATCCACTTTTAGATTATTCCATAAGTTAAGTTAAGTAGATTATTCCATAAGTTAGGGGCATTAAAAGCAAATGTTCCTTCTCTGTAAAATTTGGTTCTTCTGTTCGGAATTTAGAGGATAATCTGGCTCCTAAAGAATTTTGGTCTAATATATCAGTAAAGAAATTTCTTCTGATAAATCAGTAAAGCATTGATTACATAAATGAAATGAAATGAAATTATTCATTTGAACAATATAGAACACACATTATGCCTACTTTATTGCAAGTAAATTTATTGATCACTGTACCACATGGATCCTTCAGGATAACCATGAAGGTCATGTGACTGTGACAATATGCATTTTTGATAACTCTTCATCATACTGTATATAAATACAAAAAAACCCAGGAGATTTGGGTATTTCTCCTCCTTTTGCAACAAACAAATGAAGACGAGTCCCGAGAATACTCAGGCAGGTGTCTATGGAAAATGCATGTTATAGCTAAATCAGCCCGTTTACGGTGGGTTGATGGCAATATTTTTGTGCTGGTGATGTCATGTTCACCGAGATTGTTGTTTCCCGGTCTGCCTTAGACACCATGATGCAGAAAGATGACCTGTTGGTGAGTTATTTTGACTTCAGTTGTCACTGTCATCACATTCATTAGATTCCACTTTATCATATGTGACCCTGCATCACAAAACAAACAGCAAGTCGCCATACATGAAATTTTAGTTAAGAGCATATTCTGAAAGAGCAGACTTTAATCTTTAAAATGATGTATAACTCAAACCAAATGAATTCTCCTAACCTATCTGAATATTGGAAAGAAGGCACACACTCAGGAAAAGTAAGAACTGAGAAAAGAGGCTCTGAAGTACAGTGTCTATTTACCAAGCCATGCTGGCTGTGTGATGAATGGGACAATAAACAGGATGTAAACCACTGGAGTAACAACAATGAAGGAATTATCAGATCAAACTGAAATTGAGCATGCCTTATCAACAAATTCTGTCCTTGATTAATGCCAACTTTCAAAGCAGTACTCCAGTAGCATCATCCTTTCAAAAGTTAATACAAGAGTTGAAAGTGAAGAGAGTGTACAAGGTTTATAGGAAATGAAAAGGGGACTCCAAAGACGCACTTAATCACACTATTCTGCCAAAAAAATGTATGGTCACATATTTCGATATCTTTCCCCCTGCCTGCCCTATCATTTTAATAAAGGACACATATCAAGCTAGAAATGTAAATTTTCAATTATTTTCTCTCTTTTTCTTTTTCAGCCAAACATTCTGACACTACTGACCCTGCTTGTTCATCCTATGGGTAATGACCATGTTTTGGTTTACAAGGGCCATATCACCTAACCAATTATTGCTCAAAGTCACATAGAAATAGAATCTAACGTTAGTTCTTGCAGTCTGGTACAATCACTTTCTAGGCTCTTATCAGAAAGCAGATATTGCATTATTCTCTGGCAAATTTTACCATTTTGGATAGATCTCTACATCTCATATCTCTAGTCTAGCACAAGATCATTCAGAGAAAAGCCATAACAGCAGATACTGTATGAATGACTATGAGATACACTTGCCTCACTACTAGTTACACCACTACTTACTAGAGTCACTTGTATAGAGGGTAGAAGGGATATCCAGACCGTTCTGTTTCTCATTCTAGATCTAGGTGTCTAAAACGATCTGAATTTTCCTTTGTCTTTTAATATTTTCAAATGCTTGTCAAGTTCTAAATTTACATGGAAATTAAAACTAAGCACACTTAAGTTAGGTTCACTTTATCCAATCTCCATAACGTATCATGGAAGTGCATCCCCTGACTGCGTCTGCGAGTGGGTTCATGCGTATTTAAACCATTGGGTACCAACTGATGCTCAAGCAAGCCGCTCCCCCTGAATTGGAAACAAATTCCTTCCCTGCCCTGGGCCTGGGCACCCTGCCCCTGGTCCTGCCGAGCCCTTGGCCACTGGCTGGACCCTGACCTGGGACCTGGATAGTCAGCCACAAGTTTATTTTAGATTTGTGCCACTATGTATGATTTAAAACAAAACTTGACATACACTCACAATTCAAGAGTCATTTTATCTTGTCTTTCATTGTCGACTCTGTCACAAACCATAACTCACTATTGAAAACATAACTCCGACATAAAGTCAGACATGTGGGACTACACCGAGAGGCACAGCTGACATCTATCTGCTGCACTACTATCTACTACATCTACGTGCTCCTGTGCTTCAAATGCACAGTAGTTGAGAGAGATATTGCAGGTATTAGGTCAAACATGGTGTCTAATTTTATCTTACCGAATTGATTATTCGCTTGGCCTTGGGGTACACTACCGACATGCAAGGACGAATGACACTCCGTAGGGAATTCATTGCGAAAATCATAGCGCACGCATCCGGTATGTAGGTATGGGGACCGGCAGGAGCTGGGATCTGGGGGGTCCGGTGGGTGGGGCAGGTTGACAACTCGACCACGGGATAGCCCCCGACCCTGGACAGCTCGACCGGGTCGAGCTATCCAGGGTCGGGTTTCCAATTAAAAAGCACAACTCCCAACTTTACTTGTTACAGATTTTTACAGAATGGAACTCATTTTTGGCATACAAATGGCATAGGTAAGTCAAATGACGTATATGAAAAAACGGTTTCCACAAGTGCTTTTGCCAGTGACAGTTGAGGTTTGATACTACCTGCTTTCAGAGTGACAGTAACGCTCATTGTCAGGTATATTTTGCTGGTTTGTTAAATAAAATTAGATTTCATCTCATGATGAAACATACAAAACAAGTGTCAATCCCGACCAGAAATTCGTTCAAAAGTGTACTAGTAAATCAATGCGGAATATGTTGTGTTTGAAACTGTATCCTGACGGAAAGTCAATTTTACCACTTTTCCGGATAATTCCCACAAATAAAACTGATATGGTGTAATCTTCAAGTATAGTTATTTATAGAATAACAGGGGCCGCGGAACGTTTTTCAGTGGGGTCAACACCCCCCCCCCCCCCCCTTATACGGGAAGAATCTAAGGGCGGAATCTTTGGGAATTTAAAATCATGGGTGTGTAATTTCTTTCCCGATTTTTTTTTTCCGATTTCTCTTTCTTTTTTTTTTTTTTTTTTTTGACTAGCCAAAAGTGTGTGTGTGTGGGGGGGGGGGGGGCAGCCCCCCCCCCCCCCCATTCCGCGGCCCCTGAACAATACGTCAGATTGCTGTAGGACCTACGAATCTGCACACACTAGCTCTATTTGTTTTTTTTTTTGGGGGGGGGGGGAGGGGTGTTGAAACTAACCATATTTAGGACCCTATGCCCTATCACCGGACTGTTTGAAAAGATTTGAAAACTACCCCTGAAATGTTTTGGAAAAAAAAAAATGTAAAAAGAACCTCTATTTCAGAGATTTTTTTTTTTTTTTTCGCTGAACTGAGCTCCTAAAACAGGTATATTCCCCCGACCCTACCTTTTTTCCGAAAAATTAGGAAAGTGCATGCGGTACAAAATTTGGTCATTTCATGACCACCTGACCCTGAGTGGGGGGGGGGGGGAGGGGGTGAGGAAAATATTTTTTTTAAGCAACCTACGTTGAGAATATCAAACAAACTAACAATTCAATGCAGGTAGAAACAATACTAGTTTGTAGACCTTGAAATCACATACAACATATGTAAACCAATCCACTCACACAGTCCTCGCAAAGTATAGGGAGAGTTATTCTATAATTGCAGATATAACCCCAGTGTGCTCTTTTGACCCGAATATATAAATACAGCATAATAGTTAATACTTGGTTCAAGTCCACAAAATAGACAAACTGAAACTGCCTTTTAATCTAGTAAGTCATTTTTTACACTCCCAGACTACTGAGACATTCGCTATTACTTGTCACTTTCCTTTAGAGCACGTTGCTGAATAAATGATGCAGTTGTCATTCAGAGCATACACCGTTGCCAGAGTTGGTATCTTTTTTTTTCTTTTCTTTTTTTTTTGGGGGGGGGGGTTCTCTTGTTTTGTTTTTGTTTTGTTTTTTGTTTTGTTTTTTTGACGCTTCAGCATGTAGCATAAAGATACAAGGCATAATCTGCCGCTGTTTTGTTGTTGTTGTTGTTGTTGTCACAGGAAGATATATTCTTCCAAAAGGTTCTTCTTGCTCTGGATGTCTTCATCATTTTTGTGTGCGGTGCAGGGGCGGATCCAGGAATTCTGTAAAGGGGGGGGGGGCGTGACTGATCATTTCTGGTGCCACTGCCGGGTTTCATTTCATTTTTTTCTTTTTATTTCTTTTGTTTTTAACGAAAAATAAAGGGAGGGCGTGCGCCGGTTGCGCCCCCTCTGGATCCGCCACTGCGGTGTGTGTACAATGTGACACATTTTGTTTGTTCTTCAGTCGATGTTTCGACAGAATTGATGGCAAGAAATGTGAATCCTTTTTGTTGTTTGTTTCTCAGTCGATCTGTTGCTAGATAAGCATCAAAATAAGTGAAGACCTATTAGTCCTTGTTTTTGTTTTATTTCCTTTCGTTTTGTTTTGTATTTTGCTTGTCAGCTGATTTAGTGAGAGATTAATTGGCAAAAAATGTGAAGACTACATTTTCTTTTTCTTTTTTTTACTGGTGAAATTAAGCCAATTTGGTGAGAGGAAAGTCTCTCTTTTTTTTTTTTTTTTCCTTTTCAGTGTTTGATAATCATGGTTAGATACGGCATGGATCGAGGCGTGAGATGTTCATACCCAGCCTCATCGTAGTGATACTAGTATTGTACGACCAAATGGACCCACGTCCATGGTACGACCACCACCTGTACAGACCTATGACCAAAACAAAGCAGAAGTCGAGAGCCCCGCCCCCACCCTCCTTCCACTCTCCTTGAGCCACGCGGCCAGCGTTCATAACAGCTAGCTTCCTATGGCCTATGCATCGCCGTCAATGTTTACGTGTGTGCGTGAGTGTGTGATCCGCGTGTGTGTAGGTGTGTTCGTGTATGGTGTGATCGGAGCTGTAAGGATCCGGTACCCGTATTATCACTTACCCTGGAATGGCGTTTCCGTAGACTGAGCAAGCACGGGCTTACTTTGCTGCTGTTTTCTTCAAGCATACAGTTCGTTGCAACCATGTGCTGCCTCTGAACTCGGGCTTTGAACTCCAAATTTTCGACATCATGTACAGCTAAGTAACCTTATTTACAATGAGTGCGGTGTTTTGAGACATAATTGTTGCCCGAATGTTAAAAAACTGTTGTCGAGTTAGATCGTTCACAGTTAACACACTGCGGTGCACTGTGTGCTGCTGTACTAATTAATGTTGTTATGGTATAAAAGTAGCTCGCTCAGCAGCTCACTTTGGCTGTGCAGCTGTGTTGAGTCGCTATAGCTGTCGTGTTGCACCACGGCAGCAGCTACCCCCAGGAAGGTACGTGGAGAAGTTTTGCCTGTGATTAACGCACGACTGTAATAAAAATCACTATTTAACACGGCCACACTGTGTCCCCCAAGCCTTAAGACTACCACCGGGGCACTGGTGCAAAATTCCAAGTGTGAAATCAAGTCTCCAAGGACGTAAATGTGACGTGAGTCCACATGAAAAGAGAAACAAGACGAAGCCAGAATTGCAGAAATGGATGATACAGCCGACGACCCACTTTGCTTACAAACGATCACAGCCAGCTGCAGCTCCCCTTGTACTGGTGGTGGTAGTGGCAGCTTGCCTACGGTGACAGTGGAGAGCGAATTTAACAACAATGTCTACGAGGTCGAAAAAATCACCAGGATGTGCTTGGTACAGGTGAGTTTATGGGACGCTTTTTTAAATTCCAATGGTTTGTATTTATACACAGCCCTGTGGGCATAGAAGTGTTGTAAACGTTAGTACTTGAATAGACCTAGTAGTATAGAACTTGGCCATGTAATGAATTTGATGAAAACTGAACCATTTAAATATAGAATTTTCCGCCAAGTTTCCGGTATACTGTAGCTGTATAGATCCTTCTTCAGGAGGCGGCGCTAGTAAAAAAACTGGTGAATTATACTAAATAGATGACTTTCCTATCTACATGTATCCATGTCCATGTGGATATTGTGAAATTCATGAAACCAAATTGCACAAAAATGAGGGGAAATACTAAATAACCTACCAAATCCATCATCGGGAAGCAGTGACTGATTCACTGAGTCATTGACATTGGTGAGAGCGATAGTGCTGTATGGTATGCTCTCTGTCATGCCTGCACAATCTGAAACTGAACTTTGAAGAATTGATATATTTACAATATGTGATGTATCCTTAAAGCAACGTTAACTGGGATTGGGAGCTAAAATTTGATGTACAATGATTATGGCAAGTTGAAAGAAGTTAGTTGAGAAATGTGTGTGTTTGTGTGTGAGTGCATGTGTATCTACAGTATGTCCGTCTGTTTATTTGTATGTGTACAGATGTGTGTCTGTGAGATGTGAGTGTTTGTGTGCACTTGTGAAGATTGAGTGAGTTATTTTGAGCAACAACATGAAAGTTGATATCAGCCCTTCCTGATTTTGGTGCAGTTTGGTTCTGTGTTAATAATTTGAGATATCTACAATGGGTATGAAAGTACATTAATCACCCAGAAGGCTTCCTACAGATGAAGATATCTCTTCAGTGACAACAGTATATTCATTTTCATGCTTCAGAGAATATTTTGCCCTTTGAGGTGCATGCAACATTCTCATAAGTATCTCCCAAATTCCTCTTATGGAGCCTCCTATATAGTTATGAGTGTAATCTGTAGATATTGAGCCCCATGTTAACAGCCCAAGTCAGACTTCTTATGGCATATGTGAACCCACCTCATGGATAGGATTAGAAAATCAGAGTCCCCAATCAGAAGCTGTTTTCTCTATGTCCAAGGGTGCTCATGTGGTCATGTGATCTGATACTCTCATCGTGACTTGTTTTGCATGCCCTGCCACAGAACAAACTCTGGTTCCGTGTGCGATGGAAAGGCTACGGAAAGGAGATGGACACATGGGAGCCACGCGAAAACCTGGATTGCTGTAAGGAACTCTTGGATGCCTATGTGTCAAAGGTCAAGGGCAAAAAGTACAAGCAGAAAAAGAGAGTGAGTATGGCTCTTGTCTGTATAAGAAGTATGTATCCGTTGAAATATGATTTCTGGATTAAACTACTTAGGTTGAAAGTTAAAGGTTATGCTTTTAGAATTTTTAGTAGGTTGTTATGGGGTTAGGGTGTAGGGTTATGTTTATAGATAAATTTGAGATATTTTGTTAGGGTGACCGAGTACATACCGTATGGCAGCAGAATGTTTATTATATTTCATATTTGGCAACAGCATTGCAGATCAGAGCTGATATTAACACTTCAAATAGCCCAAATTGGTTCAAATTTTGGTGCGTAATCCTTGACTTGGTGTGTAATCCTTGACTTAACTTATACTTTCTTTATATTGTTGTCCATACGTGAAGTCATAACCTTTAGTAGTCTCCTCATCCAGTGGTTCCAACACCAAAACCTAAAAAATTCATAAATTTTGCATCGATAGCAACTGATTGACACATTGCCCTACAATGTACATCAACCTTTTGCATCGATTGTCTCATTTTCCTCAAACTTTCACTGAATGTGTTCTACTAATGTTGCTGCTTTCACTCAATCCACATTGCACTTCGGGTTCTGGTTTCCTTTAAGTAAAGTAATGTACTTAATGTCAGTAGTCTTTATAATAGAAGTAGCATCAATACTTTGTACATGTATGTCTGTATGTAAAGGTGCATGTTTCAGCCAAAAGCCATGCTGGTTGTAAACATAACAGATTTTGCCTCTGAAGAAATCTATTAAGTATAGTGAGTGATACATTGTACGTACAGTTCTCAATGAGCCCAGATGATATCTTCTGTGATACTTTATTACCTCCGCCAAGGGAGGAGGTTATGTTTTCATTACCATTTGTTTGTTTGTCCGTGTACAAGTACAAAATAACTCAAAAAGTAGGAAACGGATTTGGATGAAACTTACAGGAAAGGTTGAAAATGACACAAGTAACAAATGATTAAATTTTGGTAGTGATCCGGGAATTTTTTGGAAATTTATGAAGGATTTTTGATATCTTGACAGGTAGGGTCAATGAACTTGGGAGTTCAAGCTGCACATTTTTGATGTTTTCAAATGCACACTGAAGTGCGTGCTCTAGTTTCTGCTAGGACGAGGTGCGCCGCGCGGCTGAGGGTTTATGACGTAACAAAGGCTTCTATATTGGGAAATCGGGCAATTTTTCAGCATCTTTGCGGAAGAGCGCAAAGAGCTTTTCCCCAGTGGTTAAGAGGAGAAAAAGCTCTTTGGGAAGAGCAAGCTCATCGATGGAAAATTGCTGCTTGGCAGAGGTCTGCGCTCTCAGAGTGCTTTTCTAGTTTTACCAGCTTCAATTGAAAAGCAATGTACAACTCTACTCTGTGTAGGGACAATATATCACTTTTAAAACATGTTGACAGTTCAACAATAGTGTGGATAATTTTTTTCTTTTCATAGCCACAATTGTATTGCAGTGTCATCAAAACCTAGACTCATGCCACTCTTAAATTTACACACATGGTGTGACATCGCATTATCAGAATGTGATTTGCATACAAATGAAACTGTATCCATTATTTTTTATACCATTAGCAATGTTCATGTGGTCACCCTGTCATCAGTGAAAGCTGTCGTCGCAAATAAGCTCTTAACGACGAGTTTAATATACATGTACAAGGTGTACGTTCACATGGTCTCTCATTAAAATATAGAAAGCTACAATGTAACAACAAACTGCACTTGACGATAAAATCCAAAAGTGCTACAATGTATGTACCACTTGTAATGGCCCCATTTCATGCATACTTAAGCTTTTATGTGCAGGCGTTCAGTCACTGGTAGTATAAATGAAACTTATGGAATTTCAATGATTATGCTTTCAGCAGGCCAATTCCATGAGATTGGTGTCATGGGGTGAAAAAATAAATTGTTATGTTGAAACTTACCACCTATTTTATTTTGTTCAGTATACGTCTGGGCATGTGGAACAGCCATTTTTTGCACTAATATACCTCCAGAAAGGCAGATATTACACTTTAAAGTCAAATTACATTTTCATTGACAATTACATTGAAAATGTACATGAATGTTTGAGTTGATTCCATAGAAGGAATGGTAAGTAATTGATTTGTTGATTTTTATGATGTATTGGATATTACAGTTGAACCTCTATTATCCGGCCTCCCTTTATCCGGATCTCTCTATTATCCGGACGCAATCTCGCCGTGATTTTTTTTTTCTTTTTTTAAGAATTACGGGAGGAAAGGGGGATTCCCAACTCCTTGAGAACTCCTACACAAACACACATGAATTACATATACTTGATACATTTCTTAATAATTATTTAGGTAAATCATCCCAAGAAAAAAGAAAATGATTTCATTCTTGCAAACACGAATCTCTATTTTGGGGTCTGTTACTGAGTGTAACAATGAAAAGGTTGCGGTATACACATTACTACATGTTGTACTACAATGGGCTACATCAGTACATGTGTATGTATATGTACATGTATAAAGCATTGATTCTCCCGTATCCGGCCAAATCCCTTATCCGGATGAGCCCCGGTCCCGACTTGTCCGGATACGAGAGGTTCAACTGTAGTTACTTGTTGTCAGTGAGGAAAAAATGATCCATATTCCCATGAATTGGTAGAATGCATACTGCCAAACTGCTAAAACTACAATAATGTAACATGAGTAACGAAAATACTGAAATAGTTTCATATCTTAATATTCCCTTGGATTTAAAATGTGCCAATGGAAATTCTCTTCATACTGCCTCTACCTACATGTAATATGAAAAATGGTGAAAGAGTTGTGTACATGCAATTGTATTATAATGAGAGAGGTTCAAAAACTGTAACGTGAGTAACGACAAAAAATCACAAAATACAAATATATTTCTACACCAATGACAGCAAATATTTTTTTGTGTGACTTGAGTAAGCTGTGGGGGCATAAAGAGAGTATGGTCTTGTAAATAACCTTACATGACCTTGCTTGAATTGGTTGTTATCTAATAGGCTAAACACACTTGCTATCCAAAGAAAATCCTGAGTGGCAAACTAGACAAACCAGATGTGGCTAATAATCGTGGAAATTATAATTTTTTTTTGGTTAAGTTCTAAGCCTTACATTATATCTTTTCAGATATCAGCTATGGATAACTTTAAATCCCTTTTAGAGCCAGCTTGATTTTTTTTTTTAATGCTTAAGGTTGTAATTTGTACAATTTTGGTACATAGTAATTGGTTAGTGGAGCAATCGTAAGACAAATGGGAATATAATGTTTCATCTCGATGCAATTTACAAATGAATTGTAAGCATAATAGATTAACAAAAATCTGTATGTATCTGATGTGGATTTGGTGCATACTCTAGTAAAGATTTCAACACATGCCATAGAGAAGTTTGCCTGTGGGAAAATCTCGAAAGTTTGGGCTTGGGCATATTGCATGTTCGGATAATCAGGAATTTTAGGGACATTACTTTTTTTTTTTTTTTTTACATGCTGTTTTTGGGGTTAAGTGTGAGAATTCTTTAATCAGAGTTAGTTAAAATTTGATGAATTGTGTGAGTCTCATGCTAATTGTGCGAGAGTTGGCAGCCCTGACATAGAGTGGAAAGTCCACACTGGTAACAGTAGCTGGATGTAATTTGTAGACATACAACTGTATGTACTGTATGTTATTTCTAAAGTAGTTTACAATTTATGAAATCAAGTGTTTCACTCATGATTAAAAATACTTACATTTAAGTTCCTGTGAAAGGGAATAGAAGGAGAATATTTCAATTCACTGCATAAATTGAACTACATGTAGTATCTACACTATTATCTAGTAACTAGTATCTACACTATTATCTAGTAACTTGTATCTACTACTTTATATTTTCTTGCATTTGGTTTATAGTGGTTACTCAGATTCTGAAAAGTAAATTATGTGGAATGTATGACCATATGACAGTGGGAAAAGTATGAAAGAGTGCCAATATTGTTTGATTTTAGGGACAAAATATCAGGAGAGGTTAAATACATCAAAAGCATTTAGTTTCCGGCTAATTCTCATGGTCAGTTATGTGGTAGTGATTATGAGCTAATATGTAACTTGAGTAACGTGTAACGTGAGTAACGATGATTTTGCTATTGCTGTCAAATATTTCCAATGCTCTCAAAATTTTGACCCCCTATATTTGAGTACCACAACATGAGTTAAATCATACAACAGTTGTTTGAAATACTGCCCAGTATGAGGACACTTTTTGAATAAAGGCATGTTGGCTTTTTATGTCGTCCCAAAAAATGTAACGTGAGTAACGAAAGTATTTTGTCTTTTTTCCAGTATGGATGTGGTTAGTAAAATTCTATTAATATTGCATGGTAGACTAAGGACTTGTGCATCTATTGTACAACAGAGAGTGTGTCAAACCTTCCAGTATAAAAAAATATGACAATTACAATATGCAGAGACGCCTAAAAAGTGTAACATGAATAACATGGAATTGCCCAGCAGCATTCACGTATATTCATACAGGAAATGATGTCATCTCTCCCTTTGGTGTGAACTCACAAAAAAGATAACTAGAAAAGCACTCTGAGAGCGCAGACCTCCACCAAGCATGCAGCTCATTTCTACCACTGATCTTGTTCTTCCATAGAGATATCAGTGATTTCCACCCATGTGCTGAAAGTCGCCCGATTTCCCAATATACCAGTAGAAGCCTTTGTTACGTCATAAACCGTCAGCTGCACGGCACGCCTCGCCCTAGCAGAAACTAGAGCACGCAATTTAGTGCGCGCATGCAAACCTCAAATACACGCAGCCTGAACTCCCAAGTTCATTGACCCTACCTGCCAAAATATCAAAAATCCTTCATAAATTCCCCCAAATTCTCGGATCACTACCAAAAGTTAAACGTTTGGTACTTGTGTCATTCTCAACCTTTCCTGCAAGTTTCATCCCAATCCGTTAACTACTTTTTGAGTTATTTTGCACACAGACAAACTAACTAACTAACTAACTAACAAACACACAAACCTACGGTAATGAAAACATAAACTCCTCCCTTGGCGGAGGTAATTACATGTACAATTATTGTTTTATTTTTTCCTGATATTTTTGTTAAAAATGTACAGTGTAGATTGATCTGCAGTTGTGATCTTACAAATATCATTTGTGCAAAGGGCAGACAAATTGAAGAAAACCCATACCTCATATCCTCAGTCATCCCTCTGCTTAATCTTTTGCTTTCATTTAACCCGTTGAGGACGGTTTGATTTTGCTACAACACGCATTTCCCATAGACACCTGCCCGAGTATACTCGGGACTCGTCCTCAACGGGTTAATATGCCTTGTCCGCCTACAAGACTTCTTAACATAATAATGTTAGAATTTTGGAGCTTGGGTATTTGTTCAAGTTCATCTTGTCACTGCCGGCACCCAGGGATAGCCTGGTGGTAGTGTTACTGCCTGGAAAGCAGTAGACAACAGGTTTGATTCCCACTTGTTACTTTATTATGGCAGGTTTGTTAAAATGTAGATCAGCAGTTGCAGTCTTTACAAATTTCATTTTGTACAGAGGGCAGACAAATTGAAGAAAACCCATACTTCATGTTTTTGTTGTTGTTTCAACCTCTTCCCTCCTGAAATAAAAAAAAAAAACCCTGAAAAAAAAGTGAGAAGACTTTGTTATTTGTGATTATTAGACTGCAATAATTTGATGTGAAAAGGTACACTGTACAAGTGTACTTGTACATTGTCATTGATTTCATGTCAAAAAGGGATATTTAGTGAAGATAGCAATTTATTATATGGGAGACATGAGAGGTATTGGACATCATCACCTCTGCCATGATACCATTATGTATTTTTTCTTCAGTAATATCACTGATTCTTCAAAACACTGAAAACTTGAGAATGTAAAAACTGTCTCCCAATGTATTTCACATCATGATTATGAGTCCAATTTTGATTAATCTTTTATCATTCTGTTAGTCTGATTTTGCTAAGTTACATAATTAATGGCAACTTGAACATGGTCTGGAATTTCACTGTATTAACAAATCAAAGCATACCATCTTTGTGAATAGATATTCCTGCTGAACAAACATGAATCTACTGTAAGCAAGGTACAAATGTATGTTTGACAAGTGATGCTCTCTCTCTGTAAAAGACTCTAGTTTAAATACAGTGTATAGCATTAGAACATCAATTGCAAATGGGATGAATGCAGACTGTGCTTTAGTGTACCATGTATTTATTTTTTTTTTTTTTTTTGGATAAGGGGCAACATACATTTCACAATGTAATGCAGGGCTGCACACTGGCGCCGGTCCGACGGTCAAAGACCGGTAAAAGTCACTGTCGGACCGGTAACTTTTCAGGAAATCCACAAGTTACCGGTCCGACATGACCAGTAAAAAAAAAAAAAATAAAAAAAAAAACATTGGTGCATGGTGGGGTCAGTAGAAAGAAAAAGAGCAGCCCCGATCAGGGAGAAACAGATATCTCACTGTTCAACAAGTTTTACGCAAGTTTTCGTTTATGTCTACCGGTACAATTTGTACAGTAAACGGGATTAGTTTTGAGCACTAGCAGTCGACCAGTTACTGTACTGTATTCGCGCTAGCTTGCGCATTTGGCGCTGCTCACGCACTGCATGCATGGATGCAATGCAATACATCGTACATGCAAAGCATGTACAGTTTACTCAGTAACTGCTTTTCGTTTGCTTGCGATCGGCGGTCATGCCAGACAAGAAGCATTGATAGAAGCGCACGCATTTATGGGTCATTTTACTCATGATTTTTAACGCAAGATCGATCCTCCCGGCTTCGCTGCAGTGTGGCAGTTATGTTAGAACAAATTTACTAGTGTCGATTTTTAGAAAAAGTAAAAACACATTCGATATTCAGCGATACAGTAAATGGATCTGATTGCGTTTATTTTCATTGTACACAGTCTTTTCACAAAATGAATAATTCGCTCAGAATGGTCTCATAATAAAGATAGGCGCAAAAAGGGATCACGAAATCGGCCCTTCCGTGAACTTTTTAAGAACGCATGCACAAAATGTGAAGAGATATTACTAGGCAGAAAAAAAAAATCATGAAATCATGGCAGTCCCGCTTGCATATTTGAGGTAGAATTCGTCCCAAAAAGGATCATGAATTCGACCGGCCGCGTCATATCTTTCAAAAGCTTATGATGTACGAAATGCGAAGAGATTATAGAGGAGAAAAAAAAAAATAAAGGAAACATTTTGGTGAGTGCATCATAAAAGATTACAGCCGAATAACAATTCATGAAATCAACGCAATCCCGTTGAAATTTGAGGAAATAATAGGCGCAAAAAGGATCTTGACTTCAGTCCTGCATGCCGTGTTGTTCATCAAAAACGCATGCACAAATGCGACGAGATTGTCGGGAGAAAAATAACAAACACATTTTTACCCTTCTGGTGCGTGCATTACAAAAAATTACATCCGAAGTAATTCATGAAATCGCCACAATCCCGCTGATATTTGAGGTAGAAATAGGCGCAAAAAGGATCGTGAATTCGGTCGTGTCGTAAACCTTTTAAGAACGCATGTACGAAATGGGAAAAGATTAGCGGGAGAAAAATAAAGGACACATTTTCACCCCTTTTGGCGATTGCATCATATAGATTACAGCCGAATAGTCATTCATGAAAATTTCGCAATCCCGTTGGAATTTGAGTAAATAATAATAGGCGCAAAAAGAATATCGAATTCGGCCCTGCATGCAGTGTATAATTTTGAAAACGCATGCAAAAATGCGAAGAAATTATCGGGAGAAAAATAAAGAACGTATTTTCAACCCTACTGGTGAATGTATCACAAAAGATAACAGCCGAAATAATTAATGACATACCGCAATCCCGCTGATATTTGATGCAGAAATAGGCGCTAAAAGGATCGTGAATTCGGCTGTGACGTATAGGCATGCACGCAATGCGAAGTGATTATTGGGTGAAAAATACAGGACACATTTTCAACCCCTTTTGGCCCGTGCATCATAAAGATTAGAGCCGAATAATAATTCATAAAATCATCGCGATCCCGTTGAAGTTTGAGGAAACGATAGGCGCAAAAGAATCATGATTTTTGGCCGTGTGTGTATCTTTTAAGAACGCATTTACGAAATGCGAAGAGTTTATCCGCGAAAAATAAAGGACACATTTTCAACCCCTTTTGGCGCGTGTATACAATTGTAATAAAAGATTGCATCCGAAGTTATACATGTAATCATCGCAATCCCGCTGATATTTGAGGTAGAAATAGGCGCAAAAAGGATCGTGAATTCGGCCGTGTCTTATACCTTTCAAGAACGCATGCACGGAATGCGAAGAGATTATGGGGAGAAAAATAAAGAACGCATTTTCAACCATTCTAGTTGGTGCGCGCATCACAGAAGATTACATCTGAAGTAATTCATGAAATTGCTACAATTCGGCTGATATTCAATGTAGAAATAGGCGATAAAAGGATCGTGAATTCGGCCGTGTCGTATACGCAAGTACGAAATGCGAAGAGATTATTGGGAGAAAATAAAGGACACATTTTCAACCCCTTTTGGCCCGTGCATCATAATAAAGATTACAGCCGAATAATAATTCATGAAAGAATCATCGCAATCCCGTTGAAGTTTGAGGAAACAATAGGCGCAAAAAGAAGAATCATGATTTTTGGCCGTGTCGTATCTTTTAAGAATGCATTTACGAAATGCGAAGAGTTTATCCGGGAAAAATTAAGGATACATTTTCAACCCATTTTGGCGCGTTATCATAAAAGATTACTGCCGAAGTTATTCATAAAATCATCGCAATCCCGCTGATATTTGAGGTAGAAATAGGCGCAAAAAGGATCGTGAATTCGGCCGTGTCGTATACCTTTCAAGAACGCATGTACGGAATGCGAAGAGATTATGGGGAGAAAAATAAAGATCGCATTTTCCACCATTCTATAGCCGGTGCGTGCATCACAAAAAGTTACATCCGAAGTATAATTCATGAAATCGCCACAATTCCGCTGATATTTGAGGTAGAAATAGGCGCAAAAAGTACATGAATTCGGCTGTGTGGAACATCTTTAAGAACGCACTTACGAAATTCGAAGAGTTTATCGGGAAAAAGTAAAGGACACATTTTCAAACCCTTTTGGCGCGTGCATCATAAAAGATTAACAGCCGAAGTAAGTTATGAAATCGTCACAATCCCGCTGATTATTTGAGGTAGAAATAGGCGCAAAAAGTATCATGAATTCGGCCATGTGGTGCATCTTTTTAAGAACGCACTTACGAAATTCGAAGAGTTTATCGGGAAAAAAAATGGACACATTTTCAACCTCTTTTGGCGCTTGCATCAGAAAATATTACAGCCGAAGTAATTTATGAAATCGTCACAATCCCGCTAATATTTGAGGTGGAAATAGGCGCAAAAAGTATCATGAATTCGGCCATGTGGTGCATCTTTTTAAGAACGCACTTACGAAATTCGAAGAGTTTATCGGGAAAAAATAAAGGACACATTTTCAACCCATTTTGACGCGTTATTATAAAAGATTACAGCCGAAGTAATTTATGAAATCGTCACAATCCCGCTAATATTTGAGGTGGAAATGGGCGCAAAAAGGATTGCAAATTCGGCCCTGCATGTCGTGTGCCTTTCAAGAACGCATGCACAAATGCGAATAGATTATCGGGAGAAAAATAAAGAACTCCTTGGAGCGCGTGCATCAGAAAATTTCACAGCTAAAATAATTCATTAAATCGTCGCAATCCAACTGACCACCAAGAGCAGGTTACCCAGCAAGTTCGTGCGCCGATGTTTAGAAAAAGTCAAAAACGCATTTGATGCAATCTAATTTTGTTCATTATCATTTTACACTGTAATTCACAAACATTCTAGTTTTTCCTATCTTTTTTTTATAGTTCTTGTGCAATAGATAATGCAAGTTTTTTTTTTTTTTTTTTTAGAGATATTAATCTGTAAAATGTACATGGGTAGGGGGGGGGGGGGTACGTCCATAAAAAACAAGAAAATAAGTTTATTTTTTAGGTTGTTGTTGTTGACCGGTAAATTTTCTGTTCAGACCGGCAAAAAATGTTAAAACGAGGCATTTACCGGTCCGACAGAGACAAGTTGGACCGGCAGAAAAAATGGGTTAGTGTGCAGCCCTGTGTAATGATAAAATTGCAATGATACGTCTTTGTAAAGCACTTAATATCATATTTTTAAGTGCTAGGAAGTAAAAAGAAAAACAAAAAAGGATTAGGAAAGTAGAAAACAAAATGAACAAGTACATCTGCATATAACTACATTGAGAACAATTGTGTATCAACAAAACATACCTTCAGGTTGGTGAAACTGCTGCTGCTACAATGTAAGTAATTACTATTGCTCCTGCTGCTACTACTATTGTACTGCTATTGCTACTGTACATTGTACCACCACCGCCACTGTCACTACTACTACTACTACTACTACTACTACTACTACTACTACTACTACTACTACTACTACGTGTACTTCTTATAAGATTGCCTAAAGAGATATGTCTTAGGGAGTGACTTAAATGAATCTAAGGTATTGGCCTGTCGGATACTGATGGGGTGATTATTCCTTTAATGATATTAGTTTTAAAGAAGAAATCCACCCCCAAAATAGATAAACTTCAAAAGAAAGAGAAAAATATTCCCTACAGAATGATACAAAAATGACAAAAATTGGATAAGAAATGAGGAAGATGTGACATTCTAATATTTCACATTTTTTCAGAAAACATGTATCTTGACCAGTCCTTATGAATATTCAAATGAGCAAGTTGATGATGTCATACCCTCATAATTTTTCATGTACACTGTATGTTATAATCTGAAATTGGGAAAAATTGTTATTTTTAGCTATTAAAGCCAAGTAAAAGCATGTTCCCATTACCAACATTATATCAGAGTTAACATTTGTTCTTTTTAATTTCATTTCTGTATTATATAAAATGCATGGGAAATTGTGAGAGCATGACATCATCAACTTGCTGATTTGAATATTCATAAGGACTGGTCAAGAATTTTTTTTTTTTTCCTGTCTGTGTCATTTTATTTTCACACCATATGTGAATTATGAAATGTTCAGACATCATGTGAATTATGGTAGTATGGTAATAGTAACTTTGCAATCTTCATGGTTTGTGTAAATTTATCATAGCTTGCTACATGTTGTAGATTGTGGTGCTTCAGAATATCTCGCCAATCAGTCCATATATGGCTGCTGGTACCAATATGGCTGGATACCTCAACAATATAATTTTATGACCTAATGTTAAATTAATTCTCCTTCTTGCATGGATGCGTACAGAGTGATTTTTCCTGGTTTGAATGGGTAACTTGCTTGCAGCTGGCATATAGATCATCATCATGTAGCTACCATTAATTTTACGTTGACTTCCCTGTTGCCATGGCAATTTCTTTGCTGAATTTTGGTCCTGTTTGCTTGTGTATGCAACCATGTGTCAAACACAATTTAGAGGGCATTAACTAACACACACACACACACACACACAAACACACACACACACACAAACACACACACACACACACATACACACATGCACAGCTTGGAGAGAGCTGTTTTCATTGTTCAAACATGCCGCTGATGATTATTCCGCAGAATGGATGTGGCCGAGATGCAATCTTGGTAGGTAATGGCTACAGTGAAGGCCCTTGTTGCAATGTAAACTGAGATGGTAACTTCACCACTGCGCACCAGTGCATGGTTGGGTGCCTGCTTGCCACTCTGTCTTACAGTAGTTGGTTCTCCGAACAGCATATCTATGCAACACAATAAACAGGACATTTTGTTCGCCGTGATAATGCTTCTACATCTGTACCTGTAGTTTCCTTTCTACACCATTACACTACCCCAGACATAGAGTGGTATTGCTTTGCATATATTGCATAGACTATTTCTCATACTATGGAGTGAATTCATGATCTAGGATATTAAAGTGTGTTAGTAGCATCATGCTCATGATGCAAATTATTACCATTATTATCTATTTTGTTTTTTGTTTGTTTTTGTTTGGTTTTTCTTTGGGGGGATCTTATAAAACTCAGTGTATTCTACTGTACGAGCTGAAATTTTCGCATACAGATATTTTCGCGAATTGCTACTTGGAGGACATTTTCGCGTGTTGTTAATTTCGCGGTTACGAGGGTCTAACTGAACTTAGTTAATCACGTGTTGTTATTTTCGCGGTTCGAAGGCGATTCGCGAAATTCGCGAAAATAAAACCACCGCGAAAATTTCAGCTCGTACAGTATTAGATCCCTTTAGTTTTATTAGTACTACTGCATACTATGCATCTCATTGCATTTTGGTTCATGGATGATTATCCAATATCATATAAACCCTCAAATGATGCAAACTTCTTACTACATGTAAGTGTGACCAACTGAGTGTAGTCACTATTAGTAAAATTACACATACATGTAGGGCCTATTTGCCAATTTAAACATCTATTTTATTCAAACCTATAGGCATTGAACAAATTTGTTGGGAAAACCAGTATATGTTCATTTCTGACCATCTACATTAATGTAGTTATGCTTTGGCAATCTCCGTTGGTTGTTGTTGCGTGCTAAATTTTAATCTGAGTATAAACATAAAGTACAAAGTATGTATACATTGTTTTTGTACACACACTGTCTCTGCATATATACAAT
Source organism: Diadema setosum (assembly GCF_964275005.1). Lineage (NCBI taxonomy): Eukaryota > Metazoa > Echinodermata > Echinoidea > Diadematoida > Diadematidae > Diadema > Diadema setosum. The sequence goes on from NC_092703.1 coordinate 31,313,388, forward strand.
GTACTAAATGTATTTCTCTCCACAACTTGTTACCATAGTGCTTATACAGTATTTTTGGATTACTGTAGTGAATGCTGTCAAGGTTGATGAAAAGGATTGAGCTCTTGAAAGGAACAGTGGTACACTGTGGCTCTCCAAGGTTGTCCATGGATGACTGAGTTCAATGTAGGAATACTGTTGTGGGTGTCCTGGTGTGGAGTCCTATAGTAGCATGTGTAGCTATCAAATGAAAGATTCATGGCATGAACAGAGAGAGAAAAAAACAAACAAAATAACTTGGCAGCAAGTTCTACAGTACACATGAAACAAGGAAATTTTACTATAGTAGATGAAAGATTGAATATCAGCTAATGAGAATGCAGTACTTGACGATCGAGTTCTAATCAGTATTGCAATAGTTTCGCAACATTGAGACAATAAAGTAGTCAATTCTTGGTTTTTTTTATTTTTAATCTGTATAGATCTTAATTTTTCTTTCTCAAATTCTTATTTTTGATCTAGATACAGAAGGACTGTCAAAACATGTAGAATTTAAATATCCTTCATTCATGAAATCATGTTTGCTGATTGGTGTAAATAGCATCATGCGACCAGACGTAACAGTGCTACATGTATGTTGAAGACAAAATGCTGATTTTAAAAAGAAAAATGTGCCATACTGTGACATCATATTCATTGTACCATCAATGGTATGGTAAAGTGTTATAATGTCAGTATCAGCCTTTTGAGACGACTGTGTGGTTCACTGCATGATCGCATATTGTTAACAAAGCACAACACTAGAGGAATATTTAGTGGAAGTAAAAACGTTTTGTGATTTTATTTCAAAAGATGTGTTTTAGAATATATAAAACAAATAATTTACATTGCATTGTGTACTATTTTGATGAGCCTATATGGATTCCTGGGTGACAGAAATTGCAGTATTTTCAATAGTGACTATTCTGTCACTTAATCCCTAAATAATTTCAACTTCTGGCTCTCAATGCATGGTACAGCTGTATGTACACTGTATAGTTTGTTACATACACTATACAATGTACCTGGTACATGTAGTGGGCAAGAGCCAGGGTTGGTCGAATGTGTTCTATGAGTGTAAATTTATTTGACTGTGGCAATATCAGTCAGTAGGAATTTGTTCATCTACCTGTGTGATAGTACAAACCCATTTTGAATCATTTCCATCTACAGCTGTATTGACAAGCTGCTGCCTCATACAATACATACACCAATGTACATGTACATGGTGTATAATGCTCAGAGAGGACAGGTTGCTGTGGATTGCTGTACAGTCTGGCTATTTATACTTTTCTACCCTGTATAATAATGCCAACAAATGTTGATGAGACATGATGTCTGTCAGATTGTGTGCACACTGCCAAAGTTCTCTTGAATACATTTCCTGGCAGAATGTAATTTGCTATTCTCACCATAATACCCTTGACATCGCAGATATTTAAACTGATACACAAATCTGCAAAACAAGAGAATTTTGTGTGAAAATAAAAAGGTTCTAAAAGATGTCCTGAGCTCTTCGACCAATTTCTGAGTCTGTAATGTTTCAATACAAATGTATTTGAATCTTTTGATTCGGTGTTGTAGTCCCTGAACCATTTTGACACTGCGATAATTGTTAGTTGGCCAATTTTGCCTTTGTTGGTACCATGTCCCTTGCACATCAAGACTGTGTGTGTTTAGATCACTGTGTGTGTTTAGATCACTGTGGTATCAGTTTTGTGTTACTGTTAGTTGTTTAGAACAAGTGGATCATTTCAGAAATGGAGAATTTTGGCATTAATTGATGGTTTATCACACTTTTTGGATGCCAGATCACATTTAAGAAATCATGGAATTTGCCAAACCCTCTCATAACCAATATGAGCTGTCTTTATCCAACATACCATTATTTTATTTTTCTCCCATTTTATCCAGGCATCCCATTTATGCAGAGACAACAATGATTACATGTTTGCAGAAGTTGTAACTTTTTTTTTTTTTTTTTTTTTTGCTAAAAATAGTTTCAGGTGTCATGGAAAATACAGTTTTTCCCAAATTGTATTACTATACTTGTCTGTTGCAAGAAAAAATGTAAAAATATGTTGTCTACTATAAAGATGCCTTTATCATTCCTCAGAATATTGCAGTGCTGATTACAAGGTTGGTATCCCTGTGTGCAGTGTAGATGTACATAATAATGTTAAATTTGTATACGCGTGTATCTAAAGCATCTGAGACTCAATTTCATGTACATATGGTGTGCTCACAACCTTGACATTTTCAGTGTTTTGTATGTTAAAAACAAAATTGGCAAGTAACATGAATTTAATCCTAATGAAGTGTAGTCATCAATAGGCGCGGTCAGACTGGCAAAAGATCGAGAAGTTTAAGATCGCGAAGTTTGGTCCATTCGTACGCGCGCAAGAAAGAGTGCGCCGTCCGATGGCTAGTGATTGTGATGTAACAATGCACATCTGAACATGACAATGGCCTCGCGCTTCGGAGACAACGTCCGCAAATAGATCGAGAAGTTTCGCGAGAAGTTTGCGGTCACACTGGCAAAACTTCGAGATCTTAAAGATCGCGATCTTAAACTTCGCGATCTTTTGCCAGTCTGACCGCGCCTATTGTAATGATTACTGTTATCATCATTCTTGTAATAATAATCAACTTTCTATCTGAAATTTCACTGTCCCTACAGAGAAAGGTTCAGCGAGCCCTCTTAGAGCAAGAACAGCACAGCAGCAATGGTGGGATTCTTCAGGATGGGGTGGCACTGAATGGCCACGTGCGAAAGAAGCGCCAGAAGAAAAGTCGCACTGGGGAAGGAAATGGCCGAACCTACTTCACGCGAGACGTAAGTTTGTTTAGAATCATGCAATGTTGCTTTTTGTGTTCCCTGTACCAAGGGTGCCAGAAGCAGCCTTTAATTTTTCTGTGATGGCCGTGATAAAGATATAGAATAATGTCAGGATTTGTGATATAATCAGCTGAGAACCAGAAGGGAGCTATCACATTCTAAGGTTTATTAAAGCATAGATCAAAACAAAATCTTCAATTTTCATGAAATAAAAAGTGTACCTAATCAAAAGTGGGTATATTTAGAAGCATTGTCCCAAATATCGGGTAAAATAGTGCCTTTGCTGTTTTGATTTTTAACATTTTACTGAAAATGAAAATAATAGAAAATTAACACCATAATGTTGAGGAGATCCAGCTCTACCATACATGTATGATACCAATAACTCAGTACCTCCCAAAATTGTGATAACGCCCTTCTAGTTCTCAGCTGACAATATGTCCGTGTCCATATATTTTAGAGACTTAGCATGCTAAAAAGACTGTTAATGTTAACTATAGAATATGTCTTATAAGAACATCTGTAGACAAAGCTCTTGGATAATGACGATTCTGTAGCATCCTCACTACATTTCTTTTATCAAGTCTGATTTTGATTTACCTATCAATCTGTTGGTTGGATTTTACTCCCATTTAATGAAGTCACCTTGAAGATGGTGTAAAATTGCACTTTATTGATGAAGGCATAGCATTTTACCAAATTCCTCCTAAGTTCTGTCATTTATAAATTTTATCATTATTATCATTTTCATTATTTCTTCCATCTTTTATTGATGTTATCAATGTACCGATTTTATCAATGACGATGGCTGCTCTATCATAATGTTAATGATCTGTTCGAGTACGGTACATCATACATGTACTATGGAAGTGTATTGCATGTGTGTGGCATAGTGGTAGAGAATCAAAGCATAAAGTCATAGAGTGTTTTTGCGAAATCTTAAAGGGATGGTGTAGTATTGGCTGAGGTGAGGATTCATCTTTCAACTTTTTGCAAGATACTTAGAAACCACTTCATGAAATGTTAAAGAGCAAATAAAGTAAAACCAATTTTCATCAAATAAACTTTGAATTCCTCTTAGAATTATATGCTTCAAAATTTCATATTTCTTAAGAGGTTTCTCATTATCTTCAATAAATCATCATCAAAAAAACATCGAAAAAGTGAAACCCCATCTCAACCGAAACTGCACCATTCCTTTAAGGTTTGTTCCTCTACTGGAAATTCCAGGTCCAACCAAAGTGGCGAATCCACCGGGGTCAGGTGGAGCTCATTGAGCATGATCCAGTGACTGTGAGTCCCATCAAGGAAGTGAAGACGGGGAATGGAGCAGCCAAGGTGCAGGGACAGAACGCATCCACCAAACACCGGATCAGCACCCTCAGTTTGCCTCACGGTTTCACGAAAGAAGAGCACAAAATGGACACAGGGAGCAAAGCAGAGGGAAATGGTGGTAGCGTTGAACGCGTCAAGGAGAACAAGAGTACCAATAAGAGGAAAGAACATGGAGTACTTGATACATGTGAGGACAGAAAATCTGAAAGTGGGGAAGGAAGATCTTTGAACTTAGGATTGCAGAGAACTGCTGGTGGGGAGAGGAAAGTGTCGCGGGGAAGGAAGCGTAAAGGCGAGCAGATCGTGAAGGAGCACCGGACAAAGAAAAGGAGGAAGGAGGCTTATGATGGACAGGGCAGACAGCCCAAGGTGAACATTTGGAAGAACGGCTGCGCGAAAAAATTCATTAGCAAAGCAAGGAGGAGATCGAGGCCAAGGGTGGACGACGGTAGCAGCGACGCATCGGAAAATCATCACAGTGAAATGGGTCGCATCAAGTTAAAGAGATTGGTCATCAGAGAGGTGAATATGAAACAGTGGTACATTTTAGTGTGTGTTGATTATAATGTTCATCAGTGTTTGTGTTGTATCAGTGCTAGTGTAATAGGTGAAGCTTGCCGATACAGATTGCTAGACTGCAGGGTCATTCACAATGGTGGCAATTAGCAATGGTGGCAACAACAACAACAAAAAATAGAAAAGAAATCACTTTAGAAATCTGCCCAGCATTATGGTGAAACTGTAGAATGTGCTTGCCTTTTGTGTATGTGTGTGTGTGTGTGTGTGTTTGTATGTATGTGTATGTAAGTGTGTGTAGGTCCTATGTATATGTGTGCGTGTGTACATTTGTATGTTTGTATGTGTGAGTATTGTGAGAGTGTGACTGGCTAACACAATCTTCCGTTCAAGGTGCTTAGCAACATGGTGCATAATTCATTGACTTCACCCCACCAGCTGAGCTTTATGGAGGTGTTTTGTCATTGTTGTTGCTGTGTAAATCATTCAGATCTTGCATGAATGATGTATAAAACCGTAAAGTCAAGTCTTCTTACAGCGATGAAGTGTTACAGGCATTTCCAGCAGCCTCATGATTGCTCCATGTATGTATTATGTATGAAAATCTATCACTTGCCACGATTAAATTCTGTACTTGTAGTTGCCTCAATGTGGAGTCAAGGCAATACTGTTCCATGTCAGGGAAAAAAAATAATCAATGCTGCATGCTTGAATGTGAATTGGAAACAAGTGACAAAGGAGAATATACAGTCAATCTTGCCTAAGTCAAATCTATTTGGACTGAAGAAACAGCTTTGACATAAAGAAAATTTGACTTATATGAGGGATGATAATCGATCATAGATGTAAGAGGGCTTGAAAAGGCCTTCGACTTAGGCAATAAGGTAGACTTCAGTAAGGTTGACTGTATTTCGAAGAGAGTAATTTTGAATTACTGTGGCAAAAGCAAGACATCTACTATTAAGCCGAGTGAGTTTGGAGGAGTGAAAAAGACATGTGGAAAGATCAATATATTTCACATCGTGATATACCCGTATAGATTTAAATTTGTTGGTAAATCAGAGATATTTGTGGCTTCAATTGTTAATGAAGAGTTCCATGTTAGTAAAAGCAATCCTAACATTGTGGAAGATACAGTGTATTTCTGTTCCTGGTATATTGAGTGAGCTACTGTACGAGTAGCACATTCAGATATACCTGTATTTCACATTATGATGAGTAAATGAATGATTTAGAGGTGTGCACAATTTCATCTTTATCTTTATTCACTTAGTTAAGAAGCCTAGAGGCCCTGATGGAATTCCAGCGAATGATTGGTGGTGAGGTGAGGCAAGAGCAGGAGCTGTCGGACACCGCCGAAGATGAGGATGATGACGTGGGAGACGCCAAGTATGAACTGCATGAAGTGACCACGATGGAGCGGCAGGACAAGTTCCTCATCAGGATCCGGAGGAAGAGGGTGATGCCAGTCCTGGAGAAGGAGCAGGAGGAATGCCGAGTTGACCAGGAGAAAAACTCTCTTGAGGATACGGGTGATGACAGAGAGGGTGGTAACCATGGCAGCAACAAACCTGATGAAGATACAAGTGATGACATAGATTGCGGTAACCATGGCAATGAACCTGATGAGGATGTCATGAAGTATTGTGGAAGCATAGAAGGAGATGCTAAAAATGAAGAAGTAGAGGAGGGAGGTGAAGATAACGCAGGAGAAGAAAATGGCTTAGCAGATGAAGAGGAGAGAAATGATGCATCGCCAAAGCATGAACTGGTAGGCAAATATCAGAGGATGGGTAGTGGGGCACATTTGGAGATGCTCAGAGAAGAAGCCCTGTTATCTGATGAGGATAGTGACACAGATTGCTTTCTGCCTGACATCTCAGATGAGGAATCAGAAACAGACATGATGGATGAAGGTGGAAGTAAAGTTTCAAAGGAAGAGAAGGCAGCTGAGAAGGTGGAGGATATTGAGGAGGAACCCAAGGGAATTGAGAAGGAGAATGCAGATCTAGAAGAGACAAAAGGAGAGCTGCAGGAAACTGAGGCGTTGGAGAAGAAGAGTGAGCTAAACAAGGAAAAGGAAGAACTGGAGAAAGAGGGAATAAAAGAAGAAATGGAGGAGGTAGCGGAAGAAGTGGAGGTGCAAAAGAAAGAGAAGGAGGAATTAAAGGAGAAGGAGCCAGTAGAGAAGAAAGAAGATGTGGAGGATGAACGTATGGAGGTAGAGAAGGAGGAGCAAAAGGAGGAGGAGTCAGACAAGGAGAAGTTGGAGGGGAAGAAGGAGCTAGAGGATAGTAAAAGGAAGGTGGAGGATGACAGGATGGAGCGAGAGAAGAAAAAAGTGGAGCTAGAGGAGGAGAAGGCAGTAGAGACGGAAGAGGAGTCAGAGAAGGAAAAGATGGAGGAGGAAAAGGATAAGCTAGAGGAGGTGGAGGATGAAAAGATGGAGTTGAAGGCAGAAGTGCTAGAGAAGGAAAAAGAGCCAGAAAAGGAGAAGGTAGAGGAGGAGAAGGAGGAACTAGAGGAGAAAGAAGAGGAGGTGAAAGATGAAAGGATGGAGCTAGAAAAGGAGGAGTCAGAAAAGGAGACGATGGAGCTAGAGGATGAAAAGGAGGACCTAAAGAAGGCAGAGGAAGAAAAGTTAGAGGAGAAGAAAGAGACGGAGGATGACAGGATGGAACTAGAGAAGGAGGAGCCAGAGAAGAAGGAGGTGGAGCTAAAGGATGAAAAGGAGGAGCTAGAGAAGAAGTATGAGGAGAAAAATGAGCTAGAGGAGAAGAAAGAGGAAGTGGAGGATGCAAAAATGGAGAAGGAGGAGGAGCAAGAGAAGAAGATGGAGCTTGAGGAGGAAAAGGAGGAGCAAAAGAAGATGACAGAGGGGACGAGGGAAGAAAATGAGAAGCTGGAGAAGGAAAAAGAACCAGAGAAGGAGAAGGAGAAATCAGAGAAGGAACTAGTGGAGAGGAAAGAGGAGGTGGAGGATGACAGGATGGAGATAGAGGAGGAGGAGCAAAAGAAGGAGAAGGTGGAACTAGAGGAGGAAAAGGAGGCATCAGAGAAAGAGAGGGAAAAGTTAGAGAAGAAAGAAGGGGTGCAGGATGAAAGAATGGAGCTAGAGAAAGAGAAGGAGCAAGAAACAAAGATGGACATAGAAGAGGGAAAAGAAGAGCCACAGGAAGCAAAAGATAAGCTGGAAAAGGGGAAGAATGAACTTGAAGAGATAAAGGAAAATGTAGGGAAGGAGAAAGAGAGGATTGATGATAAAAGAGAGGAACAAGAGCAGGCAAAGGAGGTGCCAGAGAAGGAGGAGGAGTCAGAGAAGAAGGAAGAAAAGAAAGAGAGTGAGGAACTAGACGTAACTGCAGCTCAGAAGAGGGAGAGGAATCAAGTAGGCAGTGCCGACGAAAGCCAACTTGAAGGAGTATTCACCGAGGATGTGAAAGAACATTCACCCATGACAACAGACGAGAAAGACCAAGAGAGTAAAATGGAAGTAGATGAGCAGGATGAGCCAGAGATATTGAAAGCTAGCACGCAAGAGGGAGGTGAAGCTAGAAAATGCTGTGATGAGGGAAGCACTGATGACAAGAGTAGACAGATTGAACAAGAGATTGGCCATGACGGTGCAGAGGAGACCATCAGAGAAGGCCATGTTGGAAGGGCCGAGGAATGCAAAGAAAGCCAATGCAAAGAAAGCAAAGGAGGAGAGAACACTCCGAAGACCACCATTGCCAGCAGCGAAGAGGTTGATGAAGGAAATAAGGAGGAATGTAAAATGAATGGTGGAGAAAGCTCACAGGATGTATACCACGAAATCGCAGGAGATGCTGTCCAGGTTAGCGAAATGGCAGGAGGCAAGTTGTGCAAAGTGCAGAAAGTTGATCAAAACAAAGAGACTGCAACTATAGAGAAAACTTGCAGCAGTGGAACTGATGAAGAGAGTATGGACGTAGAGACTGGGGAGGATAGAACAGTGACTGGAACACAAGGAGAGGAGAACATGGATGTCACAGATGCGGTTGTTACCAAGGCTGATACACACCCAAGCCAAGACAGTGAGCGTGATGTACAAACGGCAGCACAGATCTCTGTTCCAGAATCTGCTGGCAACCTCCATGGAGAAAAAACACCAGCAAAGGAGTGTGATGATAGGAACATTTTTGAGAGTTTAAGATGTGGTTCGCAGAGTATGTTCAAAAGTGGAGCTAGGGATGTTACCATGGAGGAGGGGGAGAGCCAAAGTGTAACCACTGCAACTGAGGAGAGTTCAGACCAAGGAGTGGACACATCCCAAAGCAAAGGAACCAGTGGAGAGGTGGAAAATGTAGTGAACACAGCAGTCACGGCAGCGAGTGAAGAAGATCCTTCCTCATCAGATCCAGTAGAGTTGGACATTGTGCTCAAATTGAACGGAGAGTTGAGCAATATTCTTGGTTCCATGGCTGTTGAAGGCAGCATTTGCAAAAATGAGCATTCGAGTCACGATACAAAAGAATTCGTGGAGGGGAAAGATGTTGAAGACAGTTCGCCAGCAACCAGTCATAAAACAGGTGCAAAGGAAGCTGTGTCCAAGAGCAATGTTGAACAAAAAGAATTGCCAGCAAGGAAAGCGTATGACAGCAGCACATCCAAGAAGAATGCTGGTAGTGTCAAAGCAACTCCCACATACAATGCAGCTCCAAAAAGAGCCAAGGACCCTGCAACACAAAGAAGCAAAGAATACAGTGACTGCAAACAGCTTGCGAACTTCAGTACAACTAGGAGGGAAGAAAAAGACCAATGTCCAGAGACAAAGGTGGAAGTTGGTAAGGGCAGCAAGTTTGCAAGAGTGGACCAATCAGGGACAGCTCTGCAGAAAGGATCAGTGGTGAATGGAGTGACAGAAGGAAGAAAGAATGAAGGAATAGTAAAAGGAGGAGAAAGGTATGGGACTGGAAGAGAGAGGGCTCCAAAAGAGGGAATGAAAGGAGTCGAGAAACCAGATGCAAGACAGAAGCCTGAAAAGAAGGAAGGTGGCAGCAAGATCCCTGTAAAGAAATTCGAAAAAGTCTCGGGGAACAATGCTATGGAGAGGGTGAGAGAAGGATGGAAAAAATTTTGTGTAGAGAAATTAAGTGCAACTGATGAAGTGGCCAAGCATCCCGAACAGAGAAGTCCAGCAGGTGATGAGCAGAAACCAGTGTCCAAACATGGCTCCGGCAGAGTGGAAACGGACAACAAACTTCCTCAGAAGAAAACGGAGAGAGTCCCTGCAAACAGAGGGACAGAAGGAAGGGATGGAAGAAGGACACAGAAAGGAGGGCTTAAGAGCGAGGCTGGAAGTGATGAACGACAAAGGGGTGGAGTCAAGGACGGGCAGAAAACCTTGGCAAAGCCACCCAGTGAGAGAAAGGCACCTGATGGAAGTGATCCACCAAAGAAATCTGATGGCACAAAGAAATCTGATGCAGCTCAGGTGAATATTGTTATATATTGTTTCTTCTCATCCCTTTCTCCTACACCATCTCAGTACAGGCTTTTAAAGCAACTGCAGAATTGATACCACTTTCAGGCTTCAGATTAATGATAGTAGGCTAATCAATATTTTACGGAGGCCAGTAGAAAGCATCATAAAGAATTAGAGTAAGTTTATAGGGTATGCGTGGGTGATCTACCTGTGTGAATAGTTGTGTAAGAAGAAAAGTGCATATCCTTCCCCCCCCCCCCCCCATCTGTACTCTTTGGGTAATCTTGTGTAATTCACTCCTTATCTCCCCTCAACCTGGAAAGGATGAAATTTAGAAGAGACAGACCTACTGTATCCTGGTTTACTACTGTGCTACAAAATACTGTAAAACACAATATTTTAACGGCATGAAATTTTTGCGAATTGGAGCTGACAGCCTTTTTTACGGCATGAAATTTTCGCAAGTTGCCTCTAACATTCAATGCATATAATGTAGACAAGAACTTTCGCATGCATTTTAATTCACGAAATTAAAATGCACACAAACATTCCTCGTTTTACAGTACACATGTATTGATTTGTAAAGTTCAGAAGTCCAGGAAAACATTATGGTAGCTGCCAATGCACCTCAACCAAACAAAGAAGTTTTTCTATTTGTTGCTTTCTTAGCAGAATTTATACTCGTATGACAATCATAAGGTCAGCCATATTGTCAACCATATCTTTAAAAATGTTCAATTAGTGTAAACCAAAACTGGGTTAAATGTTCGTATGTTTCTATACTAATGGTGATTTCTCTTTACATCTGTAAGAATAAACCTAAGAAAGTGGAGGGAGACCCCAGTGGCGCAACTAGGTCCAGTCCTGGGTCAGACGAACTATATCAAGGATTGCAACGGTTCCTAAAGAGCGGGGTAAGTAACAACTGTCGCCATGGTGGTGTGGCATCGCAATGTTCATGCAGGTGTACAATGTCATAATGTGTGCATGTGTTCAGTCGAAGTCTTATGTGTTTCATCTCACATACAGTTTATCCATGTATTTTGCAAGAATTAATTATATTTTGCAAATTGGGAGGTGTGAGATGTAGAGTGGCTGCTACAGACAGGTGGCTGCTACAGACAGGTGGGTGCTAAGACAGGTTGGACTGTCTTGTATTGTGTCCTCGAGTAAGACCTGTAAAAGGCATGATACCCGTAAATGCAAATAAATCAACCTGTGGAATATGATGTGCTGTAACGAAATGACTAAGTAGTCGGGCCATACTGAAGATATTGTCACATGCATGTAGTATCACCCATCTTTTTGGAAAGGGCCGTAACCCATATCCGCCGGTCACGTAATGCAGTTTATAGGCTGGTGGTGCTGGAGGCTATTTCACGTACGTTCACTAAACTGTGCTGTCTCAAATTCAAGGTGATGTCATCGACACTTATGAAAAGAAAACTATGGAAAACTATATATCAATTGAAAGAGAAAGAAATGGCCTTTCATACTGTTTTATAATAAGATGTAAATCAGTGTACTGTCATGAATTATGTGGTGTCATATGATCTTTATTTTTTGCTTGATTTACATATTTGTGAATAATCATATTGCTTATTCAAAAGAAACCACTAATGAAAAATATCCATAACCTTTATACAGAAAAATAACTATCAATTTTGAAATCTTAATAATGTAAGATTCAGATGGTATATGACTCATAGGGTATAAAGCTTACAAATGTGAAGAAATATTGAATAAGAAATTGAAGATCTGCGTTCTGCGGACTATGATGGTCTATAAACTCATAAACACTATGGATGGGACTACAGTAAAGTAGGCCTATATGTATGTGTACAGCAATGTTGATCTCATGTAGATGTAGACCTATTCTGTCAGCAGCAGCCAGCTGTAAACCTCAAAAATGAATACACATCCAAATGAAAATATTGTTAACAGGAAGTGATGCAAAGGACTGTGGGATATCAGGTCAGAGTTCACAGGCTACAATAAGCTGTATAAATGACATCATCATCCAAGCCATTTGTGCTACGGATTATTCTGTAGATTGGGGTTTGCAGCGTTTGCGCGAACTACGGGATATCCCGTAGATTGGCGGATGTGGGTTAATAGTTTGTGCATTTTTTTTAAAGTCATTCTTAGCATAGATAAAATACCAAACCCTAATCAACAGTTGTAAAGCCACTCTTTATGCACACATTCCAAACTAATCGTGACTTCTCCCAATTATGTTGTTGTTGTTTTAAAGAACAGAAGAGAGAGAAAAAAATCTTTTTGGAACATTAGTAATCCACCAAGCATCTTACCTACCATACCACAGGTACATGTACCATAGGTAGAATGAAGATTGCATGGTGTCAGATGTCATTGAAGTAGGGCAAGCCTTGGAGTAGCTCCAGGACAAGTTTACAGGTTGTCATGGTAACAGTTATCCAATATGGATGCAACTTGATGAGGAGCTGAACAAATAATGGATGCTGCTAGTGATGTGGTAGTCATCATAGTTTATTGTCAGATGTTCTTCCGCTGTTCTTCAGAGCTCTTGTAAGCAATCTAGGGGATGGCCACTAAAGAGGCTTGTGTGATATGGAGAATGACATTGTCATAGCAACCTGGAAGATGAAAAGCCTGTAATTATCCCCCCCTGGCACTTGAGATTTCATCAGAAGAAGAAGAGAGATTGGAATCAAAGCTTATTGAATCCGAGTGTCTAATTTCAGATGTCAGCAAAGTCAATTGACAAAAAGTCGGCTGCAAAAGGGAGATAAAATGTGTCAAAGTAGACCATAAATGAAATCAGTATTTCACAGTATTAAAGGGGATGGCTAGTAACCGATCAGTGGGAATCAGTGAGAATGCTGAGGGATGATTGTTCCAATCCTTGTGGGACCACTAACCAGGCATGCTAACCTTGAAACATTAAATTGCACATTACTTGAATATGAGACCATTCTGAAGCAAATAATTTTCACACAACAGTAGATATATAATGTACTCTTAAATGAATCCCACAAGGATTGGAACAATCATCCTCCAGCATTCCCACTGATTCCCACTGATCAGTTACTAGCCATCCCCTTTAAGTGGCCTATATAAATACTGGTCAATGATTGGTCATAGTGCATTCACATGACTAATGCAGTGAGGCTCGAAATTGTAGTTTAGTGTGCAGTGATGGCACACCAGGTATGATTTCAGACTGGTTGCTGATGTGGCTAGAATGATATGATCTGTATTCATGTAGGCCATATAATATAATAGATACCTGTACATGTATTGCCTTCTCCATCTGTGTAATGTAATAAAACTTGATAGTTCCTATGGAGTTGGGGGTATCTCCCGTAATCCCCTCCCCCCCCCCCCCACACACACACACACACAAAGGAGCTTTGCATTTCTAGAATTGAGACTCAACGATCTGGTGCACACTTTGGGCGAAATGAATTGGATATAATATGTGCATCAAAGCGTACACCCCTTGGTAACGGTTGACTCCTGGCATGATGCTTCAGCTGCGTGTGTACGTACATCAGTAGAGTTCAGTGATAAAGCTGTATACAATATCTTTACAGTGTAACATGTTTTCACCTGACAGTTATGTATTAGCCAAAAACCACATATTTATGTAAGTGAGCCGAGTTGATGATGTCATCACCTCACAGTGTTTACCCTGATATCATTGCATCCCATTATGAACTGCGGTTTCTTCGCCAGTCAGCACATATGCACTGAGACTAGCTGTCAATGGACAGTGATTGGGTAATCCTATTAGTGTTCCATTACTGTCTCCCATTAGCCCTCCTGTAGGGAGATGCTATTAAGGGGTTTTGAGCAAACGGACGAGTACTTTATGGGTTGCAGTTACAATTACAGCAGCTGCTTGTTTCCCTGGGAAATGTAAACAGAAAGACAGTAAAAGGGGATAGCAAGTTACTTCACTGATATGGTATTATTGTTGTCGTTGTCGTTGTTGTTGTTATTATTATTATTATTATTATTATTATCACTATCATCACCATCATCATCATCATCATCATCAATGTCATCATAATCAGTATTGTTGTTATTGTTGCAAGTATCATTATTAAGTGGTAAATCATGTCATATCATCATATCATTTTGATGGTACATAATCATAAAATACAATATGGCATGAATATGTACAGAACTTAGAATAAGTTGTGTAACTGTGATGCCTTGCATGCACTTTATGAGGTGCTCTGGGAATAAAGAAAAAACAAGAATAAAAGCCCAATGGCCATAAGCTTTCTCCCCTCCCCCCCCCCCCCACCCCCACCCCCTCGATGAAAATGCAAAGAGACAGATTTGGCCCAAGAGCATAGGAGTGTACAGTGTAAGGTGCTATTAAACTGTGCAGAGTATGGGGAAACCACACTTTAACAAGCTATCTTACAATGAGCTACCACTTTTAATGAGTTGTACTAAGTGGCCCCCTGATTTTCCATTACTATATTTTGCTCGTCTCGTTATTGGTATGCTTAAGAAGAGTATGCCAGTTATAACTAGAGAAGCACTCTGAGAGCGCAGACCTCCGCCAAGCATGCAGCTCATTTCCACCACTGATCTTGTTCTTCCATAGAGATATCAGTGATTTCCACCCATATGTACTTATAGCATTGTGTGCTGAAAGTCACCAGATTTCTCAATATAGAAGCCTTTGTTACGTCATGAACCCCTCAGCTGCACGGCGCGCCTCGCCCTAGCAGAAACTAGAGCACGCACTTTAGTGCGCGCATGCAAACCTCAAATACGCGCAGCCTGAACTCCCAAGTTCATCGACCCTACCTGCCAAAATATCAAAAATCCTTCAGAAATTCCCCAAAAATTCTTGCATCACTACCAAAATTTACTCATCTGTTACTTGTATCATTCTAAACCTTTCCTGCAAGTTTCATCCAAATCCGTTAACTACTTTTTGAGTTATTTTGCACACAGACAAACTAACTAACTAACTAACTAACTAACTAACGAACAAACACACAAACCAACAGTAACAAAAACATTACCTCCTCCCTTGGCGGAGGTAACAAGGTAGAATCAGGGGTCTTGGTGACCTTGTTTTAATGGGATTTCCTCATGTTATGGGCAATTCCATGGGAATGTGGACATGGCACTAAAATTTCAAGTTTATTATATTGCAAAAGAATTACTCATTATGTATTACCCATATATTGAAGTTGAAAAAACTCAAAGAATTATATCAATCAGTCAAATATTTCCCGAGAAACAGCTACAAATGTTCAAGACAATTTTTCAGTCATCCAAATTGCTAAAATGCATGCTTAACTTGATATACATTTTTTTTTAAAGAAAAATTCTGCTAGCACTTCAGTTAATTCATTTTAAAGAAGTAGATTGGTTCTACTTCAGTCTCCCATGAGAAAATTTCTATACCACCTTCACAAAATTTTTATCACCACCTTAAAGTGCAGCCCTTGAGCCATGTAACGCGAGTTACCGAAACAAGAAATATTTTTCATTCTGAAGGAAGCAGTGGAGGTAATTTGTTGGGAATCATAATTTTCTAAATTCATCACACCCTGATACTGTACACAGGATGTTGACTTGAATAAACACTGTCATCACATTAAAAAATGTCAATGAAAAGTGTAACGGGAGTTACCATGTAACGCGAGTTACCGGTATGTAACGCGAGTTACCGACTATAAACACAAGTTTCCACCAAAGTAAGCAAATTTTAACACTAAAATTGAGCTATATTATGGTGAAAACAATTAAATCGAGTGTTGTACACACTATGCTGGACTGAAACAAAGGAGAGTAGCCTAATAAACTGTGATTGTATAATACTAGCATCAAGGCCACTGATCACATGCCACATTGAGGAGTCTAGCCAGGCTTTCACTGCATGTGTACATGTACATCCAGCAGTGAACGAGGTTAACCTAAAATTTATCTTCTGAAATTCCTGCATTAGTATTACAGAATTTTTATTACAGAATGCTATAAAGCAGCAAGTGTTGGTTCTAATCCTTATTCAGTGGTCTAGTGAAAATGACGCCTGTCCGGAGATCAGGAGGTTGTGGGTTCGAATCCGGCCTGCTCAAGTATGTGTGCCCATGATTTTTATCATGGCTACTAATAAAACACTGACCAATTCAGTTTTTATTATGTTGATGTAGGGCAATTTGTCAATTAGTGGCAATAATAACATCTCAATGAAAGAATTTCATGAATTTGAATAATTACGCAGTACCCGCTGCATGATATAAGGATTAGAACCAACACTTCCTGTCGGGCGGAAGTTCGGTGGTCTAGTTCCGAGATGATGCCCGTGCGGAGATCAGGAGGTCTTAGTTCGAATACTGCTCGAGTATGCACGCCCATGACTTTTTTTATCATGGCTACTACTAAAACACTGATCAACTGAGTGCTTAATAAATTTAAGTTGATGTAGGGTAATAAGCCAGTTCGTAATTACACTGTAGATCATGTACACATTGTTACAAATTACCTTTCTTTTCTCTCAGTTGGTTCAGCACTTCACTCTTTTTCAAAGCAGCATAATGCATAAAACTTGCCCGACATAACAATTTATGGAATTCATGTTCAAGAAAAGAATGAACTTGCATTTGGATCAGGGGATCAGAATACTCCCATCAGTTTACAATTTAGCAAGCATCCATTTCATTGTTTTGTATTGAATGCAGTAACAGCTTATTTCCTTTTATGCAAAATACCATTCTTGCTGTCAGGTGGATGTGCTGGCAAGCATCATTTAGATAAGGATCACATGAATAATCATCGCATCACAGATGCTTATATCAGTGAATTTACAAACCAAAATGCCTGTTGGTACAAATGAACTTTTTCTGCTCATGCGCAAAGTGGAATTACGAACTGGTCTATTTGTCAATCAGTTGCAAAGATATTAGAGTTTTCAAAAAGACAGGATTTTAATTTTTGAAAGATTGTAGGCTTTTTTTGTAAACTTGTCGATAGGGTTTGATACTTTTATGTTTTGTTTTTTAAAAATTTCAACATCTTTCATTTTTACACTCTGAAAATTATGTACTTATACACCTAAATCATCTGGGTATGTATATTGAAACATATTCAGGGTCTCTATGAGGAGTGAAGCTCTTTTTAGTCTTAAACACATTCTTCTCTATCAATTGGGTTGATTAGTAAAATATTTGTTTAACATTTATTCATTTTACTATGTACTAAGCATCTCTCAAAATATTCAACACAAGATTCAGTGCCATCAGAACAGTTGTATGTCATCAATTTATGTCACCCTGTGTTAGTGGACATAATGTAACGCGATACGTAACGCGAGTTACCGATATAAAGGCTCCCTACATTTTACCAGGTCATTGTTACTTAACTTTGATAGTGTTAATTCATGAGTCCTAACCCACTACCAATTCAAGGTAGGAAAACTTTTATCAGGATTGTCTAGTATGAGGAGACTTTCCAAAAAGAGGCCTTTATAGAATTGACCATGTCCTTTTTGTGTAACGCGAGTTACCAAAATTAAATGATTCAAGAATCCCAACATGTTTGTCCTTTATTTTTCTTTTTGGATTCATTTAGTTGGTGTATATCTACTTAACCAATGATGAAAAAAGTAACTTGTGGATCCTTCCAATTACAAAGATATTGGTACATTATTCCATAAATGTACCCATTATTTGTAACGCGAGTTACCGTGGAATTGCCCTTATGTTCTGACTACAGCTGACGATCGCCAAGGTTGGTTACCTGAGGCGGTTCCTTGAGAGCACCCATGAGGAGTGTCAGATTGAGACATGTACCACTCTCACCAGGTTCATGGACAGCAACGATGCCAAGATCAGCCGCGTGGTGCAGACTGGATTCTGCCCTCGCTTGGTGGAGCTTTTAGGGTGAGAGAACTCCCTCATTTTTAACCCATTGAGGACGAGTCCCGAGTACACTCGGGCAAGTGTATATGAGAAATGCATGTTGTAGCAAAATCAGTCCATCCTCAATGGGTTAAGGTCAATTTTATCTTATTTTTATACCTCAGTTGATGAATTCTTGATTCTGACTAGTTGAAATGTGCTGCTAAAATTAAACAGTTGAATTCAGCTCCTTAGTACCAAATTACCCCATAGTACTAAACCACCCTCTTTTCATTCATATTAGTGTGTATGTACATGTACTCTAAATGGTTGATTAAGATCCTTCAGGGCAATAATATCCAGCAGTGCATGGTAAAGTAGTCCACATCTGTGTACTGTAAGAGGATCCAGGGAAGAATTTTTAGAGAAAAAAAAATAAACAGAAAAAAAAAAAAATCACTGTTGACAACTATGATCGCTGTGCCCCTGTGTTTACTCAGCTGGAATAAGATGTTCATGTTATTGCAAAAGATCTGCTGGAAAACCATTGATTTATCAATCTCTGATGTATGAGGCCTTCTTAAGAGATAGGGATTTTAGAACAGTTGCAACATACAAGGGATAGTTTCCATGGAAACAGCAAGGCATCAGTATAAAATCAGTTTTGAGCATTTCAGATAATACAGAGGGAACTGCAGTCATTGCTAGTTTACAATAATTGCAGTAATTTAGATCCAAAATGAAGTCTAGATATCAACATGTTTGATGCTGTATAACTCATTCCAAACCTCTCCCTGATGTGTTGCGTTCCCAATACAGAAGTCCATCTCTGGACGTGGTGTCTGCGGCCCTCCTGTCGGTCAGCCACATAGTGTCCGGGAACGAGGAGCAGACACAGGTATCATCTTTCTGACCAATTTGTGACTGTTTTTGTAGTTAATCCTCCAATTTAAAAAGATATATTTTTGGGGGGTTTGTTTGTCTGTTGTGTGTTTGTTAGGTTGTTGTTGTTGTTTAGTTTTTTTTTTTTATGCCTCCGCCACGAAGTGGTGCCGGAGGCATTATGTTTTCGGGTTGTCCGTCCGTCCGTCCGTCCGTCCTTCCGTCCGTCCGTCCGTCCTTCCGTCCGTCCGTCCGTCCGTCCTTCCGTCCGTCTGTCCGTCCTTCCGTCCGTCCGTAATGAATTTTGTGGACAAGGTAACTATCAAAACCTGTTGAGGTATCCTAATGAAACTTGGCATGTATGTGTATTAGGGGGTGAAGTTGTGCCTATCAACTTTTGGGTGCACATGCTCAAGGTCAAAGGTCAAAAGGTCAAGGTCAAATACATAAAATTTCACTATTTCCACCATATCTATTGAATGCCTGAAGATATTTTCTTGAAACTTAGTGTATACATGTATTACCCAATTAAGATTCTCTGGTGAAAGTTTGCGTCATGAGGTCAAAGGTCAAAGGTCAGAAGGTCAGGGTCAAATACATGAAATTTCACTATTTTCGCCATATATATTGAATGCCTGAAGATATTTTCTTGAAACTTAGTGTATACATGTATTACCCAATAAAGATTCTCTGGTGAAAGTTTGGGTCATGAGGTCAAAGGTCAAAGGTCAAAAGGTCAAGTAAAAATATCAAAACTTCTTTTTTTCTCGGTGCCTTGGAAAATTGTTCAAGGTATCTTCATGGAACATAGTATATACATGTACTGACTTGAAGTGATTATCTAGAGAATGTAGGGTTCATGGGGTCAAAGGTCAAGTGCAACACTTCAAAATTTTACTATTTCCCTCATATTTATGCAATGCCAGCAGGGTTATTATTTTTTTACACTTGGTGTATGCATGTGTAACCTAATAGAAATTCTCTGGAAAGTTTTTTTTTTTTTTTTTTTTTTTTTGCCTCAAAGGTCAAAAGGTCGAAGATCAAGTGAAAGTGCTGAACTAACTTTTTCCTCCATATCTCGAAGTGGCTCAAGTTATCTTGAAACTTAGTACATATTATGCATGTTCTATCTGAAAGTGATTATCTTATGAATTTTAGGGTCAAGGGCCAGGTGAAAATGGTAACAATTTACTATTCAATTCAGAAATTGCACTTTTTCTCCACACCTTTACCTTGAAAATTACTCAATGCCTAAATGTATGAATGGGTCAAAGTCAAGTTAAAGTCCTTAAATCCCTAGATACATGCTCTCCTATTCATCCAATTAAACCTAGGTCAAGGAAGGTGAACTTTCAACACATTTGTGACAAACTTGTCATTTCAATATTTTGCCAATTTTGTGAAAATGTAATCACACATTGTCCACATGTACTATCTAGACCTATTGGGAAAATCATGCATTATGGCGGAGGCATACCAGTCGCCAAAGCGACATTTCTAGTTTTGTTTTTTTTTTGTTTTTTTTTTTTGGGGGGGGGGAGTTGAAATAAGTAATTGATGAGTCACAATTGTATCATGTACCACCATATATTTCAAATAGCAGCATTGATTTTGCTTCATCATATGCTTGGAATATTTCCAAACAAGCTGTTATTGCTCTCCCAGTGGGCGTATAAGAATGTTGGTTTTCATACTCAGATGATGTTCAGATATTTTTATTGCTTGACTGAGAAAGAAAGAGAGAGTGTTTGAGAAAATGTATTCATAATGGTATATGTCAATTCACAGTATTATGCTCTGCTCACTCAGTATTTAGCATGCCCCCCCCCCCCAAAAAAAAAGTAAATAAAAGCTGTATTAACAAAAAATAAAGGTTTTTTTTTTTTTTAACAGTTTGTTGCTTCATTTTGATGAAGGTGTGCAAATTTGTTTTTTTTTTAATTCACTAAGCTCGTATCCAAAGAGAAAAGTTTGGTTTTGTTAAAAATCCTGAAGAAGTTATTTCCAATATTTTTCATCTTTGTGGATGGGAATGATGTTATACTTTGTATTAGTTTGTTGTTTTTTTCATTAAAAAAATTATATATATTTAATAGTCTCGATGTAATGATAACATTATGCCATCATTTACTGTAGGAGATCTTTTCTAGAATGTCCTTCATCATTTACTGTAGTAGATCCTTGCTGCAATGTTCTGCATCATGTACTGTGATAGATTTTTTCCCCCTAGAATTCTGCTGATCAGAATGGTTTCCTGCAGTTGTTTTATCTTTCTAACACAGTTCAATTATATTTGCTCCTACGACAATTGCTCCCATGAAATATCTGCACGCTAAGCCAAACAAATTCTACAAGATAAGACTGGAGCAGTTGTCACTGGAGCAAATGTTGTGTCACCTTCTGATACATCTGAAGTGGTTTACTACCATAAAATGATGGTATGTGTGTTGATTGCAGGCTGTCCTGGCGTGTTCCCCCTTGCCCAAGTTCACAAGGTTGCTGGACAGGGACCGCTTCACTAGCGCCGTCCGTAAAGAGGCGTGTCTGGCGCTGTCCAACATCACGGCCGGCACCAGCCAGCAGATTCAGGTGAGGCATGAGTGCAAAGACTCCTACGATGATGATTACTGTACTATTCCTGTTTGACTTTCTCGCATATTACTATTAAAGGTGCATAGACCCGGTAGTTGCGGGGGCGCTGTTGGATGATAGTGCCGATCACCGTTAGCATTGATACGAAGATTGCCAAAGGTGAGCTGTCACCAAGAGTAAAGCACGTAGGTGTTGCTAGTTAACATTGCCCTTGTTGTCTTCTCTGCGCATCACGCAGTTTGTAGTGATGCCAGGGTGCGTGCATATGTGCTTCTTAGTATGACGTCACAAAAGAAGTTTGCTAAAGCTGTCATCCCCCTTAGCCGAATCATGAGCCGAACTGTGATCGGACCACTGACTACAGTGTATCGAACTTCTTCGGACTCATGGAAATGGGTCATAGCGTAAGCGCTAAAGGGGAGTCGATAACATAGGTCTCTGTAGGAAACTTGCGCTGTGCGCCCCCGTACGTATTTGACTAAACCACCGGGTCCATGTGCCTTTAAAGGAGAATTCTATCTTGATACCATGTTGCTTTGTACGAAAACAGCAAAATCAGAGAAGCAGACTAGTGAAAATTTTGGGAGGAAATCGGACACACACAAAAATAGTGATGAATTGTTAATGTTATAGATTAAAACGAGTTTAATAGCAACCCTGTGTGACCTGGTAGTTGAGTAGCTCTCTATTCTGTTCGTACTCAAAAATTTACCCGTTTTCATTTTCTTCCAGAGAAAAAACTTTCTTCAGACCTGTTCTTTGTATAGGATGTTAAGAATAATAAGTTTTTCTGTGTCCTCCTCAGCAGATAATTTTTGTCTCTGTCAGAATATCTTAGAAAAATGAAAATTATTGAAATCCTCTTCACAAAACAAATGGAGAGTTGCTCATTCTTTCTTTGTTGGAACATAAATATCACAATTTGTTATATTGGGCAAGCTTCTTCTTTCATTTGAAGGAGCTAGGCAGTGTAGTAACTCTGTTGTAGCCAGCTCACGGTGACGGGGTTTGGGTTTCCGAGGTCCAGGTTGTTGGGTGGGGGGAAAATAGGGCACTCATTAATATATCACTTTGAAAGCAAGTGAAGGGCCTAACCAACTGAAAAAAATTTGCCTATGAGCTAACAACAGACTATCTCCTAGAACAAGGGTAAAAGGTCATACTGATCATCCTGTCTGTCTGTCTGTTTGTCTGTATGGTCAATCAGTCCTTGATTGATGCTGGCCTGATTCCCGTTCTGCTGGACACCATGGAGCAGGACCACTTCTATGTCCAGTACGAGGCCACGTGGGCAGTGGCCAATGCTACGGTCAATGGACGGCCAGAACAGATCAGGTGGGTGTGTTGATAGAGACAATTTGCAGCTAACCTGCAGTGATTTCTGAATTCCTATAGTGTCTTCTAGCTTCTCATCCTTCTCCATCCCACTTTGGCTCCTACAATTTTTTTTTTTTAAAGGGACTGTACAGTACTGGTTGAGGTAGGGATTCATGTTTTGAATATTCCTAAGTGAGATAATGAAGCCTCTTATGAAATATGAAAGAGCATGTAATTTTAAGAAGGATTCAACGTTTATTTGATGAAAATTGGTTTTCAAATGGCTGAGATATCAAAAAAAGTGCTAATAATAAAAGGCGACATGCCACAACTTTATTAGGATCTCTTTGTTTCACCATGTTTTTGGATATCTCAGCCATTTCAAAACTGATTTTCAACGAATAAACTTTTGATACCCCTTAGAACTGCATGCTCTTTGACATCTCATAGAGTGGTTTCTGAATATCTCGCAAAACGTTAAAAGCTAAATCCTCATCTCGACCAGAATTGTACACACCCTTTAAAGGCCCAGTTAGATCAAGTATCGATCATTTTTAATCATATTCTCGGCCAAAATTGCGGCCCACCTGCAAGAGCTTGCGGCCCACCAGTTGAGAAGCACAGTTCTAGATCTTCCAGAACCAGAACTCTGAAAGTAGCTCCGTAGTAGCAGACCTGCCATGTAAGGCAGTCGGAATTAAATGTCACGTTCGGAAGGTCATGTTCCTATAATGAATACAAATAATGGATCCATCTTTTTGGCTGAGGTGATATCCTCTCTTTGTGCAGATCTAAAGTAATGTGAGGGCTGCTGGCCATGATTGATGAAGTAGCAAAATGTTTGAGGAGATACTTTCGGTCATTAGATCGCTGACATGTACATTCATATCACTGAGAGCAATGCAGCAGTTTTCAATGTTATTGCCAATTTCATAAATCCTTTATATGCACTACTGTATAAGCTGATATTTTTGCGTACAGATATTTTCGCATATGAACAGGTCATGGACATTTTTGCAAGATGTTTTTGTGAATTGACACCTGTAAGTGCATTAGTAACCTAGGGCATGGCAGATTTTTCACATGTTCAATTCGCAGTCCAAAAGTGATTCGCGAAATTCGCAAAAATTAGACCCTCGTGAAAATAACAGCTTATACAGTATCATATTTTTCATGGCAGTTGAAACTGATTTTGCCAAGCTTTATTCTTTGAAGAAGTGTCTCGTCATTTCGTCTTCTCTAGATATATTGTGGAGCAGGGCTTCTTTCGGGCTTTCTGTGCGGCCCTGAAGCACAGCAACGAGGTCTTGGTCCAGATAGCCCTGGATGCCATCCACAACGTCCTCAAGCTGGAGAGGGGGTCCAGGAACGGTCAGCGTGGTCAAGGCCAGTACTGCCTGCTGGTCAGGAAGTATGGAGGTCAGTGTCGTAGCTCTCCGCCCCCACAGACCTCTTCCCCCTTCAGTGGTCTGGTGCTTTATTCATCTGTTTTACCTTTTGTCAATCAGTGGAAGTATGTCATGAGTTAGAAAGGATGTTATCTTTCATATGAGCTCTTTGTTATTCAAACATATATTGTCTGTAGGTAGTGCTCTCCCATCATAACAATTATAGTTATAACAAAATTCTTGTTACAATGAAGTAAAAATTCATGTCCTAAAATTTTCATCTATATATATGTTTTTTTTATACTTTACCGTTCAGCTGTAACGAAATTTCAATATAACAAGGAAAACTGCCGATCTCAAGGACTTCACTACAACAGGACTTACCTGCATACAATTGATTTTATTTTCTATTTTTGCAGGATTTTCAAAAGCTTCTTGATTTTTCAATTCACAACTTATTCGTAAATTGCAACATATTTTACAAGATTTAAGTCCCTGTTTTTCCTCTCTTAAATTGGCAATACTGGTTCATAAGATTAGACTAAACCCGCAAGGTATGGAGGAGGTGCTCTTACACTGCGTTTAAAACACAAATAATAATGATAGTATAATTCTCTGGTGTGGTGCTTTATCCGTTTATTGTACCTTTTATCATTCATAGGAAGTATTTCAAAAGATAGAATAGAACATTTCCTTCATTATTTGTTGTTGTTTTTTACACATATGAACATCATACTAAGTCCATAAAATTGGATGTCTGAAATTAATTCATGGCAGTGTCTGAGAGTGCCTTTTAGCAGTGTTGTGTTTTCCCTGTGTTTATCCAGGCCTTCGACTTATCAACAATGCCAGGAGTAAGGGCCCAAACTTTGTCAGGAAAAAAGCAGAGAACATCCTGTTGACGTTTTTCAAGGATTATCTGTAGCTCTCAACTCCCTCATCATTCCAGATTGGGGCATCTCGAACAACTCTATGGGAAACCTTGCTACACTACATTAATACAATGAAAGGCTGCCCCTTGGAGGTTTTTCCATTCCTGTGTACTTGCCATGTCTGTTCAAGACCAGGGAATTGTTAAAAAACATGTCAGTACCTGGGCTTGGCCTTGCTTAGCTCCTTATGTCTCTGTCAGATTTTGTTCCAGACAATGAAATTAATTTGGTATATAACCTATGCGATTTGTTAAGCTTGCAAATGCTTGTAGTTTGTCTTCATTTGTTTTTCCATGTTCTTACATGAAGAGCTGGAATCCAATGACATTTATTCTTTCTGTATTTTACTTCTGTTTTTTGTTTTTGTTTTTATTTTGGTTTTTGTTTAAATGTCAAGAATGTTGGAAGTAGACCTCAAAATTCCTAGACGATATCTACTTCTTCCACCTTTTCCTCAAACTTCTTCCCAGATACGTAGTTTCTGCTTACCATTGATTCTATCAACAACAACAAAATGTTTGTGTAAAATGCTGCTTCTTGAGTCACGATTGCTTTTCACTAGATGTAGGAACAAGAAAAAAGATATGGCACAATTCTTTCTGGAACATGTAAAAGATATTTAAAAAAGAGGCAAAGAAGAGCTGGTATCCAAGTGACTTTGGAGTGTTGATTGGACATGCCCCTGTTTGATATCACTGCCTTTTGATAAGATGGCATGACAAGTGATGATGTAGTGAAATATGGCGCAGCCAGGTGTCATGTAGCTTTATGGGTTGGTCTGGTTGCCACGATATTTCTTGCATTGCACTCAAGAAAAAACATTGTCCTGTTTGAGATGAAACTGCAGTATTACTTTAAAGGGAGACATTAAAATATTTTTTAGATTCCTTTTTTTTTTTTATGTCATGCATGCTTGAGGCAGCCTTTGACAAGAAACATGACAGCGTCTAATTGCTCACTTTTCTGTCTCATTTTGATACAATGGTTGAAACTTTTTCCTATGTTGGTCAAAAACTTTCAAGGTAGCAAATATGGCACCTTCTCTTTCTTCTTGGAACCAGTGCACCAAGTCAGATGTTATTTTACAGCAAAACAAGACAACAGGCTGCAAGATATGAAGAGAGAAAAAAACGAAAAGCAATGAAAAAGATTAGTAAGCGTGGTGACATCATCAGTTCATTGTGTCGTATGTCATGAACCAGATTGTCGGCTTTAGGTCAAGGAACCATTCTGAGAGGAAAGTCTTGGACCATTACTCAAAGCTTGCCACTGGGACGATATATACGTGTATTTGTTGCTGACAAAACATGGCCAGGCCACACATTGGCTCACAGTTCCAAGTAGGAATCGTTTTGCATGTTTGAGGGGCAGTCACCCGCTCTCTCTCTATCAGTATAATTTAATAGTGGCACTACCTACTTTCTGTTTTATCATCAGAGTGTTGCAGCACTTACAGACAACCATGCATTGTCCCACATTTAATATTAGGGTATGATGTGTTATCACAGTAGCAGAGTGCCTCAGTGGTACTGAAAGAAGGTTTGTAGGTTTCCTTTGATTTGTAGGCCATGATGATGCTTTTGTTGATATGTAGCAATAAGCATGCAGATTAATACATACATTAATACATGAATAGAGATATTGTTGAAACTGCCTTTCTATTGAAGCACCATTCTTTCTTGTATATTTGTTTTTCTTCACATGATTGTTAATGTTAAACTGTCATGTAGCAAATGAGTAAGGCATTCATAATGTGAATGACACAACACAAATACTTTTTTTTGACATGATGATGAAATATGATTTATCGTCAAATGATTTTACTGTTTGGTCAGGTCGTAATTTCTGTGGTGATCTAATAATTTTATGAATTTAAAGAGAGGATATAGGATCACGATCAAGGCCAACTGATAAGTTCATGTTTATCAAAAAGTGATGTGGCAGTGAATATGAGTCATTGAAATATCAACTGTTAGGAGAAGGTAAGAAATTATTTTGTACAGTTATGATCAGAAAAATAATGTGAAGTTGAAAGGTAGGGGTTTTTTTTTTCTCATTTTTTGTTATGTGAATTTCATCCGATTATAAATAATTGTTCACAGTACTTGCTTATGTTTGACTACATTCCATGAGAAAGATAGAATTGATGATGTTATGTCGATCGGGAGTCTTAAGTTAAGAAAGCATGTCTTCAATTTGATAATGTGCCACTACACTCTATACCTTGATCTGTTGCCTGACATAGCAGAAAACAGGAGATGACATTTGTCATGTTTTCTTTGTAATATCTCAGATGTATCCATCATCATTTCTGCCTTGTTGTCATCGTTGTGCAGCATTTTAGGATGTCACTTTGTGCAACGTTTTAGGAAGCCACTTTGGTGCTTGCTGCTTGAAAAATGTTATTAAAGTTTTTCTCTTTTTTTTTTTTTTTTTTGGCATGATTGTGACATCTTGTAAATATTAAACTGTTATCACATCTTCGTTCCAGGTCACAACTCATGTCGCATGACAGTGTAGATATCATGTTCTTTCATAGCAGCATTTTGTGAGAGTGAGGAAAAGGAACAGTAATGGAATGATATTAAATGAAATGTGTGCATCATGTTTGTAAATATTTCTACCGTCCTTCAGTCTGTTGAATTATCGAGATTTGTTGATCAAAAGTTGATGGACTGAATAATTGATCAATTGTTGTTGTTGGGTGTTTTTTGTTTTGTTTTGTTTTGTTTTGTTTTTGTTTTTTGGTGGGGGGTGGGTGGGAGGGAGGGGATTCCCCTCCAAGAGTGTCTTGCAGAAATGTACTGCTGTAAAATGGACCTGTGATATTGTAGTACTGGAGCACACACCACAGTGAAATGATGGTTGCCATGGAAACAGGTTTCTTGAAGGGTACCATAGAAACTGGTGCTTCAGAGCTTGCCTTGTGATTATGTTGTACATTATGGTTTGCTTGTTTTCTGTGTAAGTATGCCAGCACCCCAACTCCCTATTCCACTTTTCCCTGGTATTGCAAGTTCAGTCTTTACCACTTATGCAGATTTTTGTGGTGTTTGCAATCTTCCTGTGTAAGAAACATAAGTGATTTATGCCATTGATATTGTCATTACAGTGGAGTGAGTATTTTTATTGTAGTGTATAAGATTTGCACCTGCCTTGTTGTCCTACCTAGCATAATTATAGTATGACTGCTTTCATTGTCATGTGCTCTGTCGTCTAGAACCCTTGAAATAACTGAAATTACCAGCAGCATCAAAGTATATACGTATGTAGAAATTTTCACATATTTTGCGCTCTGCAATACCAGCACAAATATGAAAGAGGCCCTTAAATTTGTTAACTGTGTATATTTTCGAGTCATTGACAATTTTCCACTTTCGGATTAGAGTTGCATGTATGCAAAACCTGGATTTTGTGTGAAACAGTCTAATATTAATCATTAATACCAAGGTATGTAATTATCCAGCAAGTGTTCAAGCTGGTAAAACCAGCATGTTATTGCTATTGTTTGTTTCTATTTAGACTCGCCACAAGTATGCAACAAACAAGTAATTGCCAAAGACCAAGTACCCTGAAATTAACAAACATGGATAGAGGTGTCTAGGACAACAATTGTATGTGACATGTAGATATTTTTTTCTCTCTGTGTACAGAAATGCATCATGTATGCAATGTATATGTTTACAAAGAGATTGCACGGTCGTTTTGTTTTGTCTTTGTTTTGTTTTTGTTTAATATCATCTCTATCATAGCTTTTATTCTCCATACATTGTAGATGGCATTTCATATATGCGTACACCGGTGTGAGCATAGGTATGT
This sequence comes from Diadema setosum, assembly GCF_964275005.1. Classification (NCBI taxonomy): domain Eukaryota; kingdom Metazoa; phylum Echinodermata; class Echinoidea; order Diadematoida; family Diadematidae; genus Diadema; species Diadema setosum. The sequence continues at coordinate 31,342,328 of NC_092703.1, forward strand.
TGTATTGGCACAAATTCTTTTATTTCTCATCTGCTGGAGATGCGGTAGGGAAAAGGGGAAATTAGGGATAGTGTACTGGTACTCTTTTAGTGGATTATAGCTTGTCATTCTTGTGAACTGTGGACGTGTATTGATTGACATAGAGTAGCAGAAGAAGACAATCAAAATGGGGCATGTCATGTTTGTGTTATATTACAAGTGAAGCAATCTGCATAGAGCATCCAGATGATGAGAAAATATGAGAGAGATATATATATAGGGTATATATAGTTAGTATGCTATCAGAGGGCCTTCACAAAGACAGGCAAGGATGGAGACATACATGTATCAAGATGTGGTGTTTAAAGCAGTATCAGTGAAGGAAAACTGCAATATCATGTTTACATGTAGAACTTGGTGATAGGGATCAATGAGCTTCATAAAAGTAGAAAAAAAAAAGGAATAAGAAATGAACCATCATCACTGGAGATTGTGGGATTTACCAGCTTGACATACAAGTACTGGTACTTGTAGTAGAAAAAGCCAGCATGTCCAATGATGCTCATGATGTGGAATGAACATTGTACATACTCTGAGATATATACCAAGCCTATCATTTAGAGAACCTGACAGAAAAACAAAGGCATGGGACTGCTATATGTCAAATGTATTTTTATGGGCATTTAGAATACTTCTATAGCAAAATATTTTGTATCCTTTGAGAGATAAAAACACATTTTTTTGCTTTTTGCCAACTCTCATATGCTTTTATTCCCTTCTCTTTTTATTTGATATTCGTGTATCGCGAATGTATGCATATGAAAAGAGTTGAGGAAGGGCCCAAAAATTATACGCACTTCAGTGTGTTTTTAGCAGCTGGCATTATATTGTTTCTGATGGTATGAAACCTAATTCATACCAGTGCAGTGATATAGGAGTGCCTTTAAACAAACTGATCTGGAGAACAACATACTGTTTCCATTGTTGCCATTCAGAGTCCAGATATTGATTTTTCCTTCATATTTTTAATACTTTCCTGAACAAAAACAAAAACTTATCTTTAAGGCAGTGTGAAATCCTGTTTTTGGTCTCATTTTTTTGCTAGTATTTTTCTCCATTTGTTTAAATGGACATTTGTTGCATGACATGGTGTTTCAACTCCAGCAATCTGTACTACTCGGCATTTTTTTTTTCAGTGTCTCATAGTGTATATACCTTAACTCCATTTGTGAAAGAGTGGATTGTGCAGTTTGTGCCTTTAAGAATTGCGTGAATGTAATGCCAGTAACACACAGCTGCCTTTTGAAGTCTTTAAAGAATCCATACTGTTGGATTCCAATCTGAATCATTTCATGTTTGAAAATGCCACCTTTGTTCTTTGAGAATCCAACTCAAAGTTGCCTTCTGAAATGCAAGAAACTAGTTATAGTTTAATCCCTGAAGATATTGGATTCTCTGTATGTATTTATTCTTTGATTTATTGTCTGTTTATTGTGAGATGTTTCTATACTAGTATCCAAAATGGATTTTCATATCAAAGTTTTCTTTACACTTCTCTTATGTTTGAGTCAGACAATGACTTAAGCTGAAGAGTTCATTGATGGTATATACATTTTCTAAGTAGAGGTATGTTTATGGTTGAGCACAAATTCACATTTCTATTTTTTCCTACCAGCCCTGTGCATTTACCTTTTCCAGCCATCTTAGGAACATTTGCCATATTCATTTTCCTTGATTGCACTGCCAAAGCGGTCGTCATTCTTGGGAATTGAGATTAGACATTTCTGACTAACTAAGGACATGTAGACAGTCATGCAGAAATGAAACAGAAATTTGTAGTTTTAATTACAAACTGATGAGTGAACTTTAAACCATCAAGATGAATATTGGTGTGTCAATCTACAAAGTTGTTGTTGTTTTTGAGCACTTTTTTTTTGGGGGGGGGGGGAGATAAGTGTAGCAGATATGCCAACTGTTACTTCTTCCTTTTTTTTCAGTATTTTTTTTTTCAAAAAAACTGTAGGATTCATGGAAAACACTGTTTTCCACCAAAAATACAACTTTTCAGCCCCCAAAATGCTGCAATACTATTCAAAAGATTGACATCCCTGGATAACATTTACATGTTTCTGTCCATGTGCAGTTTACCCTCTTGTTTTGTCAAACCATATCTGCATAGATCATCGAATGTCTTCAATCAAATGAGTGTGAAATGAAACATCTTGTTTTATATACATTTCTTCAAAGCTGCCTGTTTGGGGTTCTTTGTATATTGCAAGCACGTGACGAGTTTTAGACTGAAATTTTCGGTACCAGTGTGCAGACAAGAATGTAATTTTGAATGTACGCATCTCCTGTCATTTTATCATGTGGGACATTTTCTTCGACCAAAACTTTATTCTGTATGTATGCAGGGGCGGATCCAGGAATTCTGTAAAGGGGAGACGCCTTTACAAAATTAAAGAGAGGTGAACGCCCCCACTCTTTTCTTTTTATTTCTTTTGTTTAGACAAAAAAATAAAGAGGGGGTCCACGCCCTGGGCGCCCCCCTCTGGATCCACCACTGGTATGTGTATGGCTCTACTCATAATTTGATGTCCTGCTGTCTGTCTTTAAAGCCATGTAAATTCCTGTAGATACATGTACAACTTGAATCACTGCACTAACAGGCCAGTTGGCAGCCATGACCCCACCTTGGTGTGAATGCATTATGGATAGCCAACCACTGCACAAAGAAAATCTTGCCAATTTTAGGAACATGCATTGCCGTAGTATAAGCTCTTGATCCTAGTATTTTTCATTTATTATTTTTTTTTCAGCCAATTTTTTTTTTTTTTGTAGCTAATTTTTTTTTTTTTTTTACATTTCAAAACAGCATTGATTATATCCGTATAAATGGAAAGCTTGACACTGTTATTAGAATGAATATAATGTGTGTTTATTTGTTTTTCATTTTATGTGCACTCTGTACAGAAGGTGATGTTTCCGTGGTGGTAAAGGAGAGTAGATGGCAAGCCAATGGAAAATGCATTCCTGTTTTCATTCATCATTAAACACATGCTATTACTTTCAGAAGCAGAACGGCATTTGTGTATGTGTTTGTGTGTGCACAAAAGCCATGCACCCTTTTATTTCCCCAGTAGAAAGTATTTTGCTTACTATGTTTTTTGCTAAAACCCCTATAGTTGTGATTATACACAAATGGTGTATTTACAGAGTGGAAGTAATGCATTACCTTTGAACACAAGCTACATTTCTAGCATTCTGAAGGTACTTCTCACTTTTGCAGATATTGTGAAATCTATACTTTATGACCTTTCACTTAAATTGCTGTAGATTTTTCATATTAATATGAAGCAAATCACCTGTATTTTTATTGTGTGTTTATTTTGTCACAAATGTGATGTACGAGAATATTTGTCATCAGTGGCGTGGGTATAATGATTTTTTTTATGTCAGCATAGCCAGTGAGATCTTGAGCCGTCTTTCACTTTTACCCTATTTTATACTTGTGTATTAGACAAAAGCCTTTTTATGTAGATATATATCTTTCTTAATTTTTCTTTCAACTTTCTTATTCTAGTCACTACAGGGAGGCTTTACTCCATTAAAAAGTACATTTTGCAACATCATGATTTTGCGTTACACTGAATTCTTCTTTTAAAGGGGTTTGGCTGTATTATATTTGCAAATGTGTGTGTGAGTGTGTTTATTCTATTGAAATACAGGTGGAAGGCCTTTGAATCAGTGTTGTAGTAACCATGTTACTTTGTGTGTGCATGTGTGTATGTTGGGAGGGGGGTTATTTCTTCTTTTCAATACTATTTAAATGTCTTTGAATCAGTTGTAAAAAAAAAAAAAACTGTACACATACATTATATAGATGATGACTGGCGGGGAAGGGAACATACCGAATGTTCCACCCGAAGGGTTTGAAATGCTATCGAGGGACTTATAGCCTCCCGAAATAGCATTTCAAACCCTGAGGGTCGAACGTTTGGTATGTTCCCGACAACAAAAGTCATCATCTGTTATATTATATGGGTTAGTCAAATACCATCATTATCAATTGATTTCATGCTCTGAAAGTGGCGCATCAAACTGTACACCGTACCTTATTGATATCATGGTATGCTTAGCGTAAAGGTCCAGCACGTACACAACACACTCGATCGCGCTAGCTTGCGCAGAGCCAAATTCACTGTGCGCGCGGGTATTTGTTATGTGAAAATGTTTTCCCATGGGAGAACATAACGAATGTACCTCCATCACGTGACTGTGTTTAGCCAATCACTAACCGGTATTTGACTAACCCATTTAATATAATACTCTTCTGTGTCAGTGTGTTTATTTGTGCTAAGTACCATTTTTTTTTTTTTTTTGTCACAAATATGGAAATCTATTATACAACATTCTACAGTCAGTTTATTAAAAACATGCCACATACAATGCTGATTTCAAAACTTTTTGATTATACTTCACAAGAAGAAATAAACATTTTCACACACACACACACACACACAAACACAAACTCAAACACAAAAATAGCAAAGATGTATACAATGGGGGGGGGGAATCTTTTTCCGAAGCCAATACACTGTAACAACCATAAAATGAGCCCTCCAGGTCCTGGAAAGACAACTTGAACAAAATGAGAGAGCTACTAACCAGTATGATCTTTTGATATTGAGGTTTCTTCATCATATATAAGATATATTATTGTAAATGAAAAATGTGGCTTCTTTTTCTTTCTTTTTTAATGTTGATTTAGCATGTGCTATACATGCAGTTACCTAATTTTAAAACTAGGATATTTTTGCCTTCAAAGAACATTTTTCTCGGTGCATCAGTATGTTTTGTTAGAGCTGCAGAAATTGGCAGCCCTGTCGATTTTCTTTCCAAAAATAGTCGAGAGAAGAATGAAAAAATTATGTCAATCTAAGCAAGCAGGAAAAATGATTGGGGAGAAATTCTCTTCAAGAAGGCAGTAATTGTTCACACCTTCTATATAAAACAGCATTCCAGTTCTTGTGACGACAAATGAATGATGTCAATGACCTGTCCTCTGAGATGGGTTCTGAAATCTACCATGTACATTTTGCTCTTGCTGCAGTACACATCACCGACTGCACACCACACATTCAAAATGATGACATGCGAACAGATAACATTCACTGTAACAATTTTCTCAATTCTTGTTGGATGCTTGCATAAATATCTAAACATTTCTAGTGACAAAGACTGAGTAACGGAACAACTACTGAAAATTAACCCTTCATTAACGCACGTTCCATTGGTCAACTCTTCAAAATCAGAAATTGCAGCAATAATCTACTCTGCTTTGCTAACAGATAAACATAGGAACACTGGGTAAGCTGACATTGCTATTTGAAATATTGCTGGTGAAAGCTGATAATGCTGTGCAGATTTGAAAAAAAAATGATCAACAAATCATTTCCAAGAGACTAAAGACTTATTCAAGCTACACATATGCTGTGAAAAGAAAAGTTCACGCCCAAGTCGAGCATGGAAATCAATCCACTCATTACTGAGAGCAAAGTTCCAGCCTCTAATTTTCACAATTGTGTGACTTTGGAAACCAACTTTAAATTACAAGGAAAATGGCTTTATCGTTTGGATTTAACATCAGCAGGAGATATTGTTATCGTTTGGATTTAACATCAGCAGGAGATATTGTGATCTTGCTACAAAGTAAAAAACACTTAACGCCTTCTGTCACTGAAATATATGTATGGTAATTGTATGAAATTGAGAGGCTCATCAATGGCACTCCATAGATGAAAGGACGCAAGTTGAGCAAGGTTTAACTTCACTTGCTTTTCACAAAACCAGCTCACCTTATCAAGTTTTGTGGTTTGCTACTGTATCTGCTTATTCTGATATTTAAAATCCATATTTAGTGTGTCCTTAATTAAAAGAAAGAGTTTAATTTTGGCCCTTTAACACATATGATTTTTATTTTGGTTCCACATTGTCAAAACCTCTTCACTACTGCAGTTGGAACAAATTCTCACATTGCCAACATATATTTTCTGCTTCTCTCTCAAATTGGCAATCTTTTTTTTATTATTACTATTATTCATTTATTATCATTGTTATTGTTATTATTATATTATCATTATTATCATTATCATTATTATTATTATTATTATTATCATCAGCATTATTATTATTATCATTATTATTATCATCATCATCATTATTATTATCATTATTATTATCATTATCATCATTATTATTATTATTTCTCTGTGAGCTGGTGCAGGCTTACAGAATTTAACTAGGTCCATTTAATCTTTCTCCAGTACAAGATACGTAATAAATTCAGAGTTGCCAATTTAAGACAGGAAATGACGAGTAAAGATCACCTGATGCAGAAGTACCCCTACACATGTATGCATCTCTTCTCTGTGTACCACTACTGTATCCTGCCATGCCATGTTTTACATTAGTACCCATTCAGGATACTGTAAATCTTTATATTACACTTGTACAGTAGTAAAATCAGTTTTATTGTATATATTTAGGCCATGTGATGACAGATGTGACGTCCAGTCAACTCTGCATAAGTCAAAATTTGCATAAGTCCAATGTCTGACTAGGGCACAGTAAATTTTCAGCTCAAAATATGAAAGAATGTCTTAACTATATCATGTGAGTGCAAATATTGCCTAAATATTGTCAAAGCTTATATGTCTATACAAATGTACATAGATAGACTAAATAAACACAGAGATAGATATGACAGACAGAAAGACAGACATACAGATAGACAGACCGATAGATAGATAGATAGATAGATAGATAGATAGATAGATAGATAGATAGATAGATAGATAGATTGAATGATTAACTGGTATATTAATTAACTATATCTCACAGTCAGTAGACTGAATTGCACATGGAAATAAAGAGTGCAGAACATAATTATGAAGTGAATACGCTGTACAAAATCAACAAGACGTAGAAAAACTGCTATACAATGCATGTAATCTGACAGGAACCAACACACACAAACTCACATTATGCATTAAACAAAATCTAATCGTACAAGAAATAGCAAGATGACACCCGATTCTCCAGTCTCAATAGTGACTTGTGCAGAGTTGATTTCATAAATGACCCTTTGGTTCACTCCAGGAGAATAACACAAAAATAAACAAGATAATCATGTCACAGAGGGTTATGTATAGTATCTAATAAATGACTTTTAACTGTCCCCCACGTAGCTCATCACAAAAAGAGAGAAAGGGAGGGGGATGCCCCTCAAATACTGTAGTGAACTTCACAAAGAAACAGCTATCAATACACAAGGTTGCTTGCTTTCTTTTCTATTAAGTCTTGCTGCTTGAGTCAAAAGGGGCCTGAGCTTTCGATCCCAGCAGAATCTTCGTCAGAATGAAGATTTTGCCAGGATCGAAAGCTCAGGCCCCTTTTGATTCCACTTTAATCCATTGGCTCACCACTATTGGATAAGCAATTTTCAGCAGCCTTTTTTTTTTTGCTACACCGAGTCTTGCTGATATTACATTTCAAAATGCAAATGCCACGTACTGTAAAAGTGGACATTTTCGCGGTGTTGAAATTTTCGCGCATTTCGCGCAACCAGAAACTAGCGTGAAAATAAAAGCACGCGAATATTTTTGCTTGCCATATGTTCCTGTGCATGATGTCTTGATTCCGTGGAATTAAAACTCTTCTTACTCGGCCAAGCACGAAAATAGCCACTTTTACAGTATCCAGCAGGGTCACATGACAAAATCACATGACTAGTGTCATGTGATGACTTGTGTCATGGGACTTATTCTTTCCTCCTCCACTCTCTTTTCTCCCATGAGTGCTAATTTTGAACATTGATCTAGATAATCTCTATTAGCATTTGATTAATTATATATTCTAGGAAACCATAACAGTTTACAAACCACATATTCTGGAAAACAGTAACAAATTCATTGCGAACAGATGACAGCAGAAAAAAAAAAAAGCATTGAAAGAGACAAATTCACAATAAGCCTCATTCTTCACACTATTACCGGGCCATGCGCCATAGTCTGCAGCACTAAGTACAGTACTGTTTAACCAGAAACATTTGTGGCATTTCGCAATTGGAAGGGATGGCTTTTTTTTTCATGGCATGAAACTTTTGTGAACTGCCGATCATGAAAAATTTACAAATATACTACATGTACTAAATTGTGTAGACAAAAAAAAACAAAAAACTTTTGTGTTATTTTACTATCACAAATCATGGCTCCTAACAAATTTAATAAAGTTTCGTGCATGTGAAAATTTCTGTTTTACAGTATGTCCAACTGGTGCCAAGTGTGAGCTAGTTAATTTTGTCTTTGTTGTGACAACTGCTACAAAATGAAAAAAAAAACAAAACAAAACAAAACACAAAACTGACATGAAAGTAAATGCATAACACACAACATTTTAGTGAAGCAATCTTCTGCTCCGCATGCATGAAATTTAATCAAACTTACAATCTCTGTTTAGCTATGATCTCTCCTGCTAATAAATAATACACTCTGACTACAACAACAAAAGATTTGCATCAGAAATCTTCAAGCTCACCAGCAACACAATACACATTTCGAAAATTGATCTACTGGTCCCAAGCATACATTAGATCAAGTAATATCACTGAAAATGTGTGTGAGAAAAGCCAAGAATTAAAAATGAAAAAAAAATTGTTCTATTCCTGGCAATACCACCATACTTATGTGGGGTTAAAAAAAAATATATATATATAAGGGACCACAAAAGAAGAGAAAACGTGTACAATAATGGCAAAAAGACTACTCATACAAATTCTGCAATCACAAACATTGAGAACGTCAAGGACGCTGATCTACACGTCCAGCTTGCAGTGCATTAGAGTCAGGCAAAACTTACAGGGAATTTTCAATAGTTGCTGGCAAAATGTAGTCATGCATGGCTCAGCCAGGTTCATTCCTCTATACATTACAATCATTCAGGGACATCAAAGCAAAGTCCTGCACAGAACCTACACTGGTGACCAGCACATTTTTGACGTTAAACGTTACTCATTTATGGTTATTTGTAATTGGCATGCTAATCATTGTTGTATTTCATGTATATGCAAACAGAAATGTCCTCTGTTGGAGACATTCAGTCCCCAAATCACATTTTCCTGGACTTATTAGAAGAGGAAAAACAAGCATTAGCAAACCTCAACTGAGGATGAAACATTCACAGACGTTATACAGACTGAAAGAGGCAGTACATATATTGCAATTAATCAAAAACGCTTGTCTACACAAAATATGAGCTTTCTAGATGCAAATCCTGTGTAACATCATATCTCCCCTTAATCACTCATAGAGTTCACACATATCTTGACAAAGTATGTTCTATGTACAGTTGTATATATATTTACACTTTCCCTCCGCACTACAGGCTAACTACATGGCTATATACATTTGATATCCTGACATACTGGGCTGCCGAGATTCACACATCAAATCTGAGAAGTTCCAAAGGGGTCATCCCACGAGTCCGACACCCACAAGTCATACAGCCTTCGAGTTCGACACCGAAAACAGGTCCATAAGTCATACAGCCCATGAGTTCGACACCAGGCAAATGAAACCCATGAGTTCAACACAAGGTGAAAACAGCCCACGAGTTCAACAGATACAACACAGGGCTTAATGTGTCCGTCTCGTGGGCCTTCTTAGCTTAGTGTCGAACTAATGGGCTATATGACTTGTGAGCTGTATGACTCGTGGGCTGTATGACTTGTGAGCTGTATGACTTGTGGGTGTCGGTCAACAGATTTATGTGCATGTTCCTTGCATATCAGAGGGCGATGATTCCCCAATAAGGGTGGCGTTTAATATTCTCTTTGACAGGGCAAGCAGAAATAGCTAATTTTCCGGGAGCCACCTACAGATTTGATTTGATTTGATTTGATTTATTGGTTCCTGTATTATCATTGTACATGAACATAAATGTACATGTATATACATACATTGTTGGTGCCATACATATACATAAACTTTAGAACTAAGGAGACATGACAAACCTGTGCCCCACTTCATAAAAAAGTTGCTAAGATAGCAACTTTTGCTGCAATGGCAAGTGTCATAGTAATGACAAGAATCCAGCTTTCTGATTGGCTGTTGCTATGGGAAGCTGCTTTTCCAGCAAGAATTGCTATCCTGATATCATGTAAGAGATGGGGCTCTGATGTAGTGTGTCCTTACAGTATAATGAATATAACATAGAAAATAAACTAATTAATAAAATTTCCATAACTCCCCTCCTCCCCACCCCCCCCCCCCCCCCCAAAAAAATGCACGAGTAGTATTTGCAGAAATACTGTTAAAGTGTTTTTGGTTTTCTTCCTATACCGAATATCTAGCTGGCATATATTTCATTACAAAGAGAAAACATATTTATGTTCACATTGTGTGTATACCATATTACTACATGAGTCTACTTTACTTCTGCCTCTTGCTTGGTTTTGCTTCTCATTCAAAATAATGTACAAATAATTGTTGCCATCAAAGTAATTTAACAAATGCATACACCATAATCATGTGTTGGTATTAAAATGATTATAATTTAAGCACACAGTGCATCATTGAATATTCACAGTTCACAAACCTTGCATGATCAAAAGCCCCAAATCAATTGTTACTATACAAAGCTAGATTTGTCTATCACAGTAAATGCTTTTTCAAGAATTCTTTTCATTTTTGTGACAATGTCATGTCACTTTAATAGCCAATCACAAAGAAGCCAGGTTTTGGTGCATATATGTAAACTTACTGTACATGTTCTGCTTCAAAGAGCAACTAGAGAGATGAATAAACTAATTGAAATTCTCTTAAAGATCATAAATTCATAATATATATATATATATATATATATATATATATATATATATCTTCTTAAATATAACAATAGGAAATGGTGGGGATATCGAAACTGAATTCCTTGAAAGTTGCAATAGAAATGATGGAAATTTTTATAATCAAATCGGCGACTGATAATTAGTTGTTTCATTTTTTATTTGCTTCTATATCATTACTTTGTGTGCTTGTCTTATTTGAAATATAGCAGGGATGCATAATGATTGGGGACAAAAGATAAAGTCAACACCACAGGTTTTTTGTAAACATCCTGCGGTATTTTGTAGCAGTTTTGAGTTGATACACATCATTACAGGTAGTCCTTTGAACATCATTTTTTTGTAGAAAAACGTATCGCTAATGATTTTTATTTGTATTCATCGTGTACTTTGGTGATTATGAGGGTAACACGAGGCTGCAGTCTGGGCAAACTGCAACAATTTGAGATAAGGTTGCCTCCAAGAAATTTGGAAAGCAAGCAGCAATTTCACAACACTTTTCAGCATTTCTGGCGCAGTGGGTAAAGACTCCTAGCTCTGCAACCAGCCACCGACATCATTTGAAGATCTTGAGTTGAAGGTTCACTATTCTGAGCAGTCTGCCACTGATTGACTGGTTGGGACGCGGCTTATTCCCACAGTTCCTCAGTGCGGCCAAATTTGAAGACAAGTCCGCTGGTTCACACAAAAACAAGATTGGCACTAGGTCAGGGTTCTTTTAGTTCAGAGCTTAATGGCACAACCGATTGCAAATCTCCACTCATATCAATATTGATCAGGTAATACACATGTTCATCCAGTTTAGCAACCCGCTCTTTATAAAACAGGCCCTTTAAATTGCACAAGACAGGACTCTCTCACACTAGAAAATCCACTTTATGCGCTTTCTGAAGGACTGAGGATCTTGTTTCAGAGGGGAACTGAAAAACAAACATCACATTTCAGCTAACCTCATTACGCCTCTAAATCCAAGAACTCTTGATTGCATGGCAGAGACACTACAGACAGAGTCAGCTTGCCACCCCAGGGGGTTATTCACTTTAAGTCAGACATTACCTCAATGAACTTCTGAACAAAAGCATCAACAACACAGATAATACACAGACACACACAGACATGCGCAGAAACATGAAGAACGAGGAAATCGCAAAGAACAGTATCATCTCTTGTATCATCAATGTCATTAAACAGGTGCCTCTCTGCACTACCAGGGACTCACCTCAGGAAAATCAGAAAGTTTTCAAGGAAAACAGCCACTCCAGGGTAAGCATTAGTGTGCAGACCTGTGCAGTATTGAGAAAAAACAAAACAAAAACAAAACAAAACATTACACACATCTGCACAATATAATCAACATATTTTGTACATAAATGAATTTATTTCCCGTTTACAGTTATAATAAAATCTACATTCTCATCTTATTGGTACATGTATCTACACATACTATATTCTCTCCTTCCTGTCTTCTATTTCCGGAAGCATATTGATACTGATTGAATATCTTCTCCATCTCTATATTCCATTCCTATTACATACAACTTCGGTACAGGTGTACAGTGCACTCCCGTTATAACAAGCACGGTTATAACCAAATTCCGGTCACAACAAAGTATAAATGTAGGACTCAACATTAACCACTCTATGTATTTTTATTGTATATTTGCTCGGTTATAACGAAATTTTGATTTAACGAAAGAAAACTGCCGGTCGCGAGTCCACTGTATATATATATATATACAAGATGTTCTGTATTCAACATTTTGAGCACCAATCAAGCTGTTTCTATTACTGTATTAATTTGTTGAAGACTAGTCCCATGTACCCTTGGGCAGGTGTCTATGGGGGAAATGCATGTTTTGTAAGGCAAACTCAACTCATCCTCAATGGGTCAAGGTATTGTATATAGGTGAATATCCTCGTACAGTTTTTTTGTTTTTTGTTTTGTTTTGTTTTGTTTGTTTTTTTTGCAATTAATTTTGAATACTCCATGCTGACGTCATCCACTTACATACTCCCAAGACGGGATCATAATCAACTCATAGTTTTTGCAACATTGCAAAGCCTCTGACATCACAATAACAATACTCTTGCCATGCACACTTAATCAGTTACAAAAACAGCAGAAAATGAAAGTAGGGCATGCAATTTAGGTACACAATGTGCACATTATGGCTCAAAACCACACATATAACTTGTAGTTGTGCATACCTACAGTAGCTTGCTGTCTGTGGCCTGTTGTAATGCTGCAAAGGTAGCTTCCACAGAAATGTCAAATCGAAGGTATGCCTCACTCACCAAGAACTTTGCCAACCCATACAATATGACATAATAATGGCTTTTGTTGTTGGATAGTTTGCACACACTTCCCATCTCAGGGTTTGAAATGCTATTGCGGGGAGATTATAAGTGCCTTCATATGTCCCAGGACTTCTAACCTTTCTCACTATCTTTTCAATTTCTCAGGATGGAGCATTTTGTATGTCTCCTTTCATGCCAGTCATCACCTGTATAATGGGGCCTAGTCTCAGAGTGGTTCATATCAGGTCACATGGTGACTTGGCAGCATTGCACCTACCAGTAACTTTTAGCCTATCCACTGATGGTTCATCTTACAGAGTACGCTAGTATTATAATCCTTTGTAAGTACCAGCCACTAATGAAATGCCTTCCCTGTAATTACATTAACCATAAAGTTCAATAAAAAAAAAATATTTAAAAAAAACATAAAGAGCACTCACTGCCATACTTTGGTGTCTTGCACAGAATGGCATACCTCAATGATACTCTAACATCAGAATCTGCCTGAAGGAGAAACTCACTTTGAGTGCAAAAAGTTGTACGAAAGCAGTGAATCGGTGATATATGACTTGAGACTTTCTGAGTAAATGAATTTGTGCGTTTCTATTTCATCAGATCTATCAATTCTCTGTGCAGTTACTACACAGCCCATTTGGATTATGTAAGCAATGTTAAAACACTGCAGAAGACAAAAATAAAAGTATGAATATACTGACACAAGAATAACAGCCTCAGATGACTTGCAAATCTAGCACTTAATGCAAAACCTCAAAATGTCCCTTGGGCGATATGACCTTGTATCTTTAAAAAAAAAAAAAAAAAAATCAGCAATTTTCAATAGTGCAAAAAAGAACTTTCACTTTTGCAGCAATTTACAAAATATCATCAATCTCAACATCAAATACTGTAGAAAACACTGTTCTCGATAACATTAAAAGCAGTAATGTTTTACAAAACATAATCTGCATTTTTGATATTCAAAAATGAATTAGTATGTTTTTGAATATACGCCAATGGAGATACAAGATCTTGTCAAGCCCTGGGGACTAACAAATCATGGAGATGAATAAAGAAACACATGAAAAACAAACAAACAAACAGACACACTCACCTCTGGGATCAATGACGTAGTCTTCAAAAAGGATCCACATTGAAGCTATGAGGCCGGCAAAGGACAGGACAAAGCCGATGAAGAGCCATATTCTGGCACCTTAGAAGACAAAAAACAAACAAACAAACAAACAAAGAGTAAGATAATAAAAAGATAATAAAAAGTTTTGGTACCTCAAAAGTTTCCCTGAATTTCCTTGTCTTGGTTTGTGTTTCACATTAAAGTACGTTGTCTGTGAGAATTACTCGCCCCAAAGTGCTCTCATGTTTTAGTAATCATGCAATGATGGTTTCGTACCAGAGCCGTCGCCGTACAGCGTCGATAAATATTGTACGAAACCACTGACTGCGACCAGCAGCGTGCAGCCCATTGTACGCATAGCTAACTGCGACCAGCAGCCCCATACGCATAGCGTAATGGGGCTTCGCATTGTAACATTCAGGATCATGACAGAATTAGTATCGCGGGTAAATGTCAATTTAAAATCCCAAAATTTCTTTGATTTGAAGACTTAACAATAGACCGGTTTACTAATGTATGCACAGATCTTTAATTTTGCACACGGCCGCAACCTCGGGCAAACAAAGGATGCGAGCCTGCAACGTCGGCTGCTGCAGCCGTCCCCGATACATCCCCACATGTAGACTTACGTGTATGTTGTGTACATGTGTAAGATGCATCAACTTCGACTTTACCTCGTGGCATTTCGTGTGGCTCTAAATCAATTCCCAACCTTAGATGAGGGAAAATTCTGCTGTGATCAAACGCAATTTGGACTATAGTTTCGATTTTATTGAATTTTGGCTTCGATTTTGTCTTCAGTAGTTCTGAAAATGGGTGGATCAAAACACTGCTGCTACGGAACATACAACAGTATGACCGCATCACTTCAAACTTTAATGATTCTAAGCATTATGATTGATTGTGAAATCTAAACTAGACAACGAATCTCTCATAATCGATATGTTTCCAAGGATTTTTTTTATAAGTTAGACTCAGACTGATTAAACTTCATGAAATAGAATGGCGATTTTGACCTATTTTTCTATTAACAATAACAGTTAGGGCCTAGGGGCCTAGCCCTATATAGACTAGATCTAGAGTAGGCCTAGATCTAGACGTAGACCTAAAATTAAAAACAAAAACAATGATAGACCTAACCTCCCTGACATTCGCAGTAGGCAACATTTATTTTCCCCGTTGACTTAATCATCACGACCCAGGTCTGGTACGTTGGTTTGTTGAGGTATGTCCGGTCGGCCTAACCTCACTAAGGAAAACACGAAAAGGGCTCGTGTCCGAAACCTCGTTGAACTTCAGGCTTGAAACACTCCCATCCGCGAAAAGACGGTAGTCGTCAAATGACTTGTATCCCTTTAGCTTTTACAGTCATAGTCAGTCCGATTGATGATCAGGTAGTTGAACACGTCAAAGAGTCCAAAATCTGTCAAAGTTGGATGTAAACCCAGCGAGCTTGTTAGGATCGGAGAACGAGCAGCCTACCAGAGCGAGCTTCTCCTGCAGTGACCGGCCGGTGTCCGCCCGGGAGAGGTCGGGATCGATGGGCAAATCCAAATCGGCTACGGCAGTTGCACTAGTTTGATGAGTTTCTCCTTGTTGTAGCCGCTTGTGCTCACACCTATATCCCTCAAATACTCAGTTAATTCCTTAACTGTCCAATTCTTCCATGGCTTGCTCGAACTTTGGCTAGAACTTGAAGCTGACGCCATCTCAAAGCAAGATTATAGCAAACAAAAGTTGTCGATAATCCGCAGCGAGTAATGATCGTAGACAATACACGCGTGAATGCAAAAACAGTGTGGCGCGCGCGTCCGCGCTTATTTCGCTTGCCCGACCTAGTTACAATCACTAGGGTCGCGTGGGGTTGACGTCATTATGCATATCATTAGTAAACCGGTCTATTAAGTTGAAGTATTGAAAACAGGCTTCGAACAACGTTTGGTTCAGCCAATTGTCCCTTTCTTTTCGAATTGATGACTGAATGTGACTCGGTCCAGAGGACCTTGGGAGAGCTACATACAACATGGACCCATGCATACACTGACTACTACGGCCAGCGCATGCGCACACAAACATCTTATCCGTTGATTTGAAATTTGTGCGCATGTGATGTGTTCGCATGCACTGGCTGTAGTATTCAGTGCACATGGTGTATGTAGCTCTCCCAAGGTCCTCTCGGCCGAATCACATTCAGTCATCAATTCGAACAGAAAGGGAATATAGGCAGAACCAACGTTGCCCAAAGCCTGTTTTCAATACTTCACCTTAATTGGTAAGTCTTCAAATTGAAGAATTTTTGGAATTTTAAGTTAACATTTATCCCGCGATACTAAATCTGTCATGATCCTGAATGCTACAATGCGAAGCCCGATTACGCTATGCGTATGGGACTGCTGGTCGCTATGCGTATGGGGCTGCTGGTCGCAGTTAATTGCATGATTACTATAGACATGAGAGCACTTTGGGGCGAGTAAGTCTCACAATGTTAGTTATATGAAAGGTACTTTAACCTGAAACACAAACTAAGACAAGGAAATTTTTGAGGTACCAAAACTTTTTATTATTAGCGAAGTCAAAAGAGGTATAGGTACAGTATACCAAGAACACATCAAGAAAGCAATGACCGAGTGACTTTACTGACAGCTTGCTATCAAATGATTCAGTTCTGTTCCAATATTGCAGTTTTTGTTCCAGTTCTTTACTTGATAGATATAGGGTTGTATGAGAGTATGTGTATACTACTTCAATCCACACTTACTGTAAATGTCAATATTTTCGCATAATTAATTTTTTGCACTGGGGAGCTCAAAAACATATTTGCAGGTTCATGAATTAGTGCGATGCAATTATCGACCCATTCAAAACATGCAGATAAAATTTTTACGCAAATTCGCACTAGCCAAACATAGCGCAAAATACGCAAAAATCAATGTAACAAGAAATGTTTGTGTTTACAAGGATTACTGTCTCCACGTAGGTTGACAATCATCAATGTTTGACAATCATCAAACGAGTTTGACAATCATCAATCATATTATTTCATGACATGTTACTTTGTACTATGTTTTGATTTTCGTTGATTGGAAATAAACTATGATTGAATTGAAATGAATGTTTGAAAGTTTATCCTGGACATGAAAAGTAATATTATGCTTGTTTGAATTTTGAAGGTAATTTGTGTTAATTTACACATTCCCTCTTCCAACACTATTTCAGCTAGCCAACAACAAAATATCAATTTGGGTTTGTGGTATCTGTCAAGGCTTCATTCACTGTAAAATTGATTCACAGAACAAATAAACATAAATATAAATGATTCAATTCTATGATACAGGTGACATGTAACAAGTCAGACAATTAACTGCTGCTGCTAAAAAACAACAACAAAATCAAATAAACAAAACCATGATCCTGCACAAGTTGCCAAATAAACATTATGATTTCTTGTACATCTAAGTGGCAAATCTCCATGCTACATCAACACAGCATCATAAATCTATGGGAGGAGGGTTTCCATGGAAACAAACCTGTTTGCCCAAGGCATCCCTCGTTGTAGGAGTCACCTCTCACTTGCCCACTGGACACAGCATTAATCCTGTGATGCCAAACATAATTGACATCAATTATCATGCACTGCACAGACCATTCCAGAACAAAACGATGTGCAATTCCTTTAGCTTTCTATCAAGACGTTTTCTACTTCTTACATTTTTTCCCCATCTCTATCAGAACTCAGAGTTCTTTTGGGTTAGTTCTATGGTTAACTTTTAGTGAAACTCGCTACCATTGCACTGGCAGTCCCGAGAGTCAGATTGTCAAACATATGGAAAAAAAAAAAAATCACTGATATGAGATCCACTGAATCATGATTTGCGAAATGTGTATTACAGGGTTAAAAGAAACAGTTATTGTTTAAACAGTACAACTATGAATCAAACACGACACAATTGACAAAGTCTTGACTCAAGGCTACTACTTCATCAGAAACCTAAACCAATGAGCTACCTACTTTGAAAAAGAGACCGGTATCTTATTAAATGCAACATATCGAGTGAAGTTTCAAGCAAATAGAGTGGTCACTGAATAATTCATCATTCGACTCAGAAAGCATTGTGGTGGAAAAGAACAATAATAAAGTTCTCTTGGGATTTTCATTGGCAAGCAGTACAGCACCTGGCCAGGACACTAGATGAGTTTCAAGTACTTTTATTCTTGTAACGATGACCACAATGTTATTGCAGGAGGCAGAACACAGTTGGCCAGGAGAGTATTGTTAATAGCAAATGGATGAACACTAAACAGTGTACTGTGTTACACTACATTATTGCTTTAGCTTCTGACAATAAGATAGTAGTACCCTTCTATCATGTTAAGCTATTGAAAACTGGGGGGGGGGCATATCATATTGATTCAATTCATTTGTAATTCACTTTATTTTCTTTCTTTTTTCCTTCCAAAGAGATACGTAAAGACCACCAAATAAGCCAGTTCAGAGTTACTTTATGTGCATGGTGACATGACATTTGCTCCTGCGACACTTGCTGCGGTCTTATTTTCTCCAAGGACAGAGAGTTAGGGATAGGGTTGTGATAGGGTTTTAGGTTTAGTTTGATGTGAGGATTAGAACAAGGGTTAGGGCAATATTTGTGGGTAGGTTTTATGTTTGGCTTAGCATGCAGATATTTCATGGGAGCCCTCAGTTGGTTATGCATTTCACTGGTTTTTCAATACGATATAGTGTGTAAGCTTGTTGGAAGTATAAACAATTTATGGAATTCATCAATCATGTTCAAACAAAGGATGAACTTGAGTAGATCAGGTAACCAGAAGGGTCCATCAAATATCACTTAGGGAAGCATCCATTTTATCATGCTACATTGAATTTATTACTATTAATAAACTCCTTCTACTAATGAAGCCATATATTCCAGGCTTGGTGTGAGGTGGACGCGCTGACAAACACCATTTATAAGGGTTACATCATCATCATATCACAGATGCTTATCTTAGCGAATTTAGAAAGCAGCATGCATGTTGGTAGGCACTGAAATAACATTTTTCTGCTCATGTGCAGAGTGAAATTCTGAACTGGCTAACATCATCATACTGTGTTCTAAAGCAACTGAGTGGCATCCCCAAATATTTGATTGGACGTGTGCACTTACTGATTCACATTCTTGTTTCGAATACTCACATGAAGAATGCCACGGTGGAGACCACACCACACGTGTGGTAGGCATGGTTCATCTCAGACTGACTGGGGAAAATGACCGCTGCATCTATGATGACCCACCAGCCGCTGAAAAACTGCAAGAAAGCACAGGCGATCCAGCTTAAAATCGGAATCAATTACAACAGCAATAGCGACAACTGAAACAGATCTACAGTAAGGCTCCGTGTGACAATAGACAAGTAATGTATACTGTCAGTCAAAAGAGCAATGTCGACATTCTAGGTTTGAAAGCCATAACAAACACACACAACAACAACAACAACAACAACAAAACAAAAGACGGAATTATTTCACAAAGTGACATTGTTACATAAAACAGTCCCACTTAAAGTCGTACACACGCATTACATGTAGAAAAGATGACTCACACTTAAAACTTGGCTAATGGGGGGGGGAGGGGAGGTTCTTTGAAAACTGGTATTTGCAACAAGAAGGAAACAACAACATCAACAACAACAGCAATATGTATTATCTATTTCACTTGTCTCTAGAGGCAGACACTTTTTCAGAGCTAATTTTGTATGGTGGGTCTATTTCAAGAACTTTGCTTCTTTTTAAGTAAGTGTGCATTTAATGTTTGTATTTGTTTTCTTTTTTGCACGATCTGATATACCCAAATCCTTCGCACG
This sequence comes from Diadema setosum, assembly GCF_964275005.1. Lineage (NCBI taxonomy): Eukaryota > Metazoa > Echinodermata > Echinoidea > Diadematoida > Diadematidae > Diadema > Diadema setosum. Next base: position 31,362,502 of record NC_092703.1, read on the forward strand.
TTTTCATCTTTGTGATAATTCTGTCGTGTAAAGTAAGTGAAAGATTTTCATCCCCGTTGAGACCATTGGTATGTCCATGTCTGAGGGAGAAGGAGGGGGATAAAATGGAAAATTGGCACAACCAGGAGAGAGTGCTTACCAGAATGCCAGCAGCGATCGAAGCAATGAAGTTGCGCTTCTCTGGCAAGGTATCGCAGCATTCGTAGTGCGGGCACTGAATGTTGTCCAAGCACCCCGACATGATGCTGAAGTCAGGTTATAAATCTGTTGTAGTGAAGAGCTGGTCTGGGCTGTGGCGCTGAATGCCGGTATCGTCCTCGTGCTGTTGTATGGTGGATGCCCTGTTGAATGAGAATTGACTCTATGCAATCGTATCGTTTCTCTTGAAATCGAAATTCCAAACCAACCATTTTCAAGCTGACTTTGACAAAGAGAGTAGAGTCAGCAGAAACACAGGTAGGAAACTTCCGTCTCCTGCTCACAGAAGGCTGCAGCAGCTAATTTCTAGGAAGTTTTCTACCAGTACTTGCAACCTGTAAATTATTGGCACATGCACCTTACCCCTATGACACACACTATCACCAAGTTCTGCAAGAATCTTCAAGGTTAAAGGAAGCAGACTACAGAAAAGAAGAAGAAGAAGAGTAATTGTCACAGTTTATGGCCCATGCACGTACCATGCACCCATCCACAGCTGATACAACACATTCAGTGATGGTATTGCTGAACACAGCGACACACTGACACTGTATCTACTGGTGCATGCATATGTAGCAGCATGTACCCTGTTAGTTTGACGATAAGTCACCGGCCGAGAGAGGGAGCTATTTCAATCGGTATTATAATCATGTTCTCTCTCCAGACGCTCTCCGATAGCAAAAAGAAACAAAAGAGCTAATTTTTGCTGACCAGTCCTTTGACAACGGTTATGTAAAAAGGTACACGTAGGCTTATCCCATAATACTTGCCACGTAGCCCCCTTTTCCTAACATTAACCGTGGACATAGCTCTTACTCTCACTCTGGCTCCTCAACCGCCAAAGGAGATGGACATAGACCATCACTCTCCTGCGTCCACTACAAAAGGGGAGATGCAATATTACTTTCCAGAGTCAAGTCCATTCCTTATGGAGGCGGTTTTGCTAAATTCTCTAAGTTCATACATGTCTATCTTACACCACATCGGTGAGGTGCTTGGTTCCAGCAACATCGATTTTAAATAGTTTTGGAACAATTATTACAGAAGAGGAGTTGCCTTCCTGTCACACTTGCGGACGCTGAGGCTATTACATCAGAGCTCGTCTCGTATCTCCTCTCATCGTCAACCCCGTCGTCAATGACTGAGGATGAACTTTATCCATTTCCAGCTCACGACGAATTAGCGTGAATGTGAATCTCCAAGCTGGGATCGCATCATTAACAATCGCATTAGTGTCAACGCTAAGTGATGTGAGTGCCAGGCGATGACCAGACGGCGAACACCCGTTCCAGACAGTGTACACGTCAGTATCTCGACCCGGAGCTCATCGTGGCAGTGCGCACTGCAGTTCGCGATCGCAATCGAGGTCCCCTTGGAGAATGACGTGGCCATATTTCACCCTTGAAGCGACTTGGGACTCTGTTCGGACTGTCGCGGTGGTTCGTACCTTATGCACCTTTTGATTTGTATTACCGCTCCTAATATAACCACATGTATTATGTCCCCTCAAGTTTAAGACCTCCGTTTAAACGTTTGAGCAGATATAATTTAGTGATGCTGTCAATTGCTCATTGAGAGTCGTATAATCAATTCACTGATTAATCCATAATTCTGTGGAAAATACCCTATAATTATCACCTGCATGTGATACATAATGTACACGACAATAAAGCGTGTATACTAACAATTGAGCATAATATTCTGTTGTCAACGACTGTTATTATAATCAGTAAATCGAGTGGAGTCATAACTCAGGAGGTTGGAATATGGCTGTATGATGAGAGTGTGTTTGGTGCGTAGTTTTGTTACATAACGATAATAATATCTTGCCACATTTAACACGTTCCGAGGCCTACCTTCCAACACATACCATTCACTTAATAGCACACAATTCACAACCAATCTTCAAAAGACAACTGATGATATGGGTACAATCTCTAACAAAAGTGATATTTTCTCACCTAAGTGACGACATCTCACATGTGCTCTACACAAATTTTACAAATGGAACTGTCACGTAACTAAAGTAATCTGAATGTCACTAAATTTAAATCAACGTAAATTTATAATGACCCACATCTGCATGATCTGACATTGTCAGATGTGGGTCGTTACGTCGATTTGGGACTGTGGGACCATGTAATAAGATATCACTCGAAGTAGTAAACGACTGAATTACAATGATGTCAAACTACACAAAACAGCAAAACTTGTAAATTCACTTATGAATTTGCAGATTTCAACTGTTTACTGTGTTTATATCACACACCAACACGAAAACATGCGAGTGGGCGCCCGGCCCAGCAGCCAGGCCAAACTCTACGACTACGTAAGGTAACAGAAGGTGAAGTAGGCACTCATTGAAACAACACATGAGACGTTGCGTTGACATCAATATCATTCACCTATAATTCATGGCAAACTGTAGAAAAAGTAAATATGTTCTCACCGTCAAAACTCGGAAGAATGAAGACTACCGTATATCACGTAGTTCACCAAATATTTATATCTTGCAGAATACTGTGTATAAAGTGTACGTAGGCTAGGCCTACATTACGTTAGATACCTTTTTGAGGTGTGTACGTGATGTAGTTGATCGATCACGTACCGACCGTGCCGTGAGAATGTTTACATCTGCTGTAGCGCTCTCAACGGCAACTACAGCATTTGTAATATTCTACCCCAACAATGCTTATTTGAAGAAAAAGAGAGAGAGAGGGAGAGAGACTCTTGAGAGAGAGAATATTGAGAGAAAGCAGGGGCCTGTCTTATAAAGACTTGTGATAGAAATCAATCACAAGTTTCTTTGTGTGCTGCAATGCAAGTTGCGATTGATTTGGGGACTTGTGATTGATTTGAAGGCTTTATAAGACGGGGCCCAGATGTTCAAAACAGATGACCAGCATGTATGAAAAGTTTATGGCAGTGTAGATGTGGACAATGTCTTAAGTTGACCAACAAGAAAAGAACTGTTTTATGCAAGTGCATGTTGACTTGTCTTGATTCATACCCTCAACATCACTATTATGTGGGGGTAACGAATATCGAAATATATTTTAATTTTCTTTGAAAACTTCTCGAATTACTTGGAAACACCCTGAAAAAATGGGGAAAAAAAAAAACAACTTCCCAAACCAATATCCACTTTGTGACGTCATCTGTCAATCATTGCTAACGTATTGATATTTTTTTTTTAAACAAAAGACATTGAAATCCACCTTACCCTAGACCGAGCATATAAACATACATTCCCTGCAATGTCCTTTTAGTCATTATTATCAGCAACATGGAAACATGCAATTATGTTAGAGAAAGGTGCATTACAATGTCTTTTAATTATATTAGCACTTTCAGTGGCGGATCCGGCGGGAGTGTACGGGGCGCACCCCCTCCTTTATACTTTGTAAAACAAAAGAAGCAAAAAGGAAAAAAATGGAGGGGCAATTGCACCCCCCTTTAATTTTGTGAAGGCACCGCCTTTACAGAATTCCTGGATTCGCCCCTGACTTTAGCAATGATTGACAGAGGAGGTCACAGGCAGAATCTCGGTTTGGAAAGTTTTATTTTTGTGGACTTGTCCAAGTAATCTAAAAAAACCCAAACAAACCACACACACACACACACAACACAAACAAACAAACAAACTGAAGAATAAATACTATAAGAATTACCATAAAATACAGGAAACATATTATTTAAATATTCGTTTTGCCACGGAGCCTTACATAAGTGATGTTGAGGATATCACGAACCAACACAAGTCCACTTCCATTCCCATGGGAGTTATTTATAATAATTATGCATATATACACCGTATGTATATACCTTAAAAATACAATTATGTTGTTACTCATGATCACTCGTCATGTATAATTTGTTGATATACATGGTTTTTTTAATCATTACAAATAAATAGTTCTGCTAATGCATTGTATTATTTCATTCATTCATTCATTCTTTCTTTTCTGTCTTCTTATTCTTCTCGTTACTCCGTTTCTTCTTAATTTCTTCTTCTTCTTCTTAATTTCTTCTTCTCCTCCTTCTTCTTCACTTGTTTTTTTTTTTTTTTTTTGAGATTACATACCTGTTGCAAATCGTGACACACTATAATGCCATATTATGGGTAATCTTTTTTTCTTTTCTTTTTTTTGTAGAGTATTTATATATTATGAGCTCCTTCTTGGAGGCATTTCCTGCAGTTATTGAGAATTATCGTAATAATTCATGTTTTCATAAGTTCCTTTGTAGAGATATTCATTATGAGCTCCCTCGTGGAGACATCGCTAATAATATTATGAGCAGTGGCGGATCCAGAGGGGGCGCCTCCTCTTTATTTTATTTATTTTTTGTTAAAGCAAAAGAAATACAAAGAAAAATGGGGGATGGGTCCCTTTTAATTTTATAAAGGCGTCTCCCTTTTAAGGAATTCTTGCATCCGCCCCTGATGAGCTCCCTCGTGGAGACATCATTATTTCATAACAATGTTAATGATAATGTGTGATTATGTCTAAGATCCATAATGGTCTGATTTGATGCCAGTACTGTTTAGGACAAGTTATTTAAATAGGGTCCCATTTTTTTTTTCTGTTTTAACTCAACAACTTCTTTTTTTTTTTTTTTTTTTTTTTTTAGCTGGACTTCGAGCAACCACATAAAGATGACAACAACAACAACAACAACAACAATACTAGTAATAATAATGAAATTACCATTGTGGCCCAATAATAAAAGCATCGAATATGCCCCGCGAAAAGAATGCTTTGGAGCAAAACTTTACAGTACGCACATTAAATTGGGAGAATCGGGGCAAAAACATCGAGAAGCCGCACTTTCCCTATAGTTCGGATTTATAGGGTTTGAAGCTAATCCTATTTGGGGCCCTTTTCCAGGATTGTTCGGGAATAATTTGAAAACAGCCCCTATTAAAGGCATTTTGGGGTAAAAGATATATTAAAGAGTCACTGTTTCAGCGATTTTTCGGGATTGTACCCCCGAATTAAACCCATTAGATATATCCCTTTTACCGCATGCGGTACAGATGATCACCCCCGTGATAACCTGACCCCCCCCCCCTCCCCCCCCAAAAAAAAAAATACAAATAAATAAATAAGTAAATAAAATGAAATAAATACATAAATAAATAAATAAATAAATAAATAAATAAATAAATAAATAAATAAATAAATAAATAAATAAATAAACATAAACATATAGATAAATAAAAAAATGAAAGGGGGAGGGCTAGCGAGGCACGTTGCATAAAAGTTACTATTATGGTAACTTTGCCATCCAATGGTAACTTCCATGGAATTCTTGATTTTGATTGGCTGTTGAGTATTGTTGCCATGGTAGTTACCATTGGATGGTAAAGTTACCATAATTGTAACTTTTATGCAAAGGGCAGAGAGCGCTCATGTCTGCCTGACCAGCTCGAGGTTTTTCACTATAAGTACTTAATCGATAGAGGGCACTGTGCAGCTTTGTCTGTGGTTCGATTTTTATCCCATATTGCATGGGTGTATCTCATGTTCCTGTCTCTTCGTTTTATTTTTTTATTGTTGAAACTGGAGGGAGACAAATGAGTACACAGAATAGATCTTATTATTGTGATTTCTTACTGATATTGACAATACACTGATCGAAGCGAAGTCGTTTTCATCAATACAATTTACTACATAGGGGCCATCATTTGTTGCTGTTGCGGAGAAGGTTTGCGTATCTTCCTACGAATAAAACATGCGATCTATGTTATTGAACTGTATTGAATCTGAGTAAGATTATTTTAGCAGCAGTTCTTCAGGTGCGTGATTTAGGTACTGTATATCAGCTGTAAATACGCTTCCTTAATTTCATGAAAGTGCGAATAGTTGGGCTTACATTGTGAACATTAGGATAGGAACATGAATGTTACCACGAATCAGGTGCTGGGTATACCGAATAACAACATTACTGTCTTGTGAAGTTGTTGCACAAACTGATGCAGTAATCAGGGAGAGTGTCTCTTGTTTGAAGAAGGCATTTTAATTCAGTTTCGATTCAATTTCGGTTTTATTATGAAAACACCAAATAAAAGACCGAAGACTAACCCTTATTTGGTTTACATCAAATTTGGCGACAAAATAAATCATTCAACTTTACAGCAGGGAGACATAGAGAAGGAAATATAATAGGTCTTCACCAAACTGACACTTTTACAATAAAATATCAACTATTGAAAACGACAGTTACAATAATTAACTGTTGGCCTATGAATAGAGTGATAACTTTAAAATCAAAGGGTCATCAACAAGCTGGGCATATCCTTCAAGTGTTTCTTGCGGGGCTTTATATGACACTTCATGCCCTTTGAGCACTCAGACTGAGTGGTAAGGGCATTATGAATATTCCCTATCATTGTTATTATCATCATTATTATTATAAAAGGGCGCCTTCCAGTCACCATTTTTATATATGTGAAACAATCATCGTAATCTTCTTCTCTTTCTTAATATTTTGGCAGTATTCTGCTTAGCGATTATATAGTGTAAAACAAAGTTATAAACTAAATATTTTGCTTTAAAACAAGTAAGGCTTCTATACCCCAAGGTATAGATTGTTTTTTTTTTTATTAATTGATTCATTAACTGACTGACTGATTCATTCATTCATTGGTTGGATCATTCATTATCAATCATTATTAATAACTTAAGTTGTTCAGTTATATTTAATCTATCTATCCGGCTATATTTTTGTTCACTTCTTTTTTTTTTTCTTATTAACTGATCAATTAATTCGTTCATTTATTCATTCACTCATTCATTCATTCATTCATTCATTCATTCATTCATTCATTCATTCATTATGCCTCATTCATTCATCTTATATTCATCAATTCATTTATTTGCTGTAAAGTTAATCGGTGTTGATTATCATATTATAGCACATTGGGGCTTTTTTGGGGTATGTTATAAGCCAAAATGTCATCATCGAGTCTGTGTAGGCCTATTCAATTCTGTTATACGAAATCTGTTGGTGAGCCTCAGAGAGTATCACTAAAGACAAAAATGCATTATTGTGGAAGATATTGCATCAAGTTGAACCTAAAAAATAATGGCTATCATGCAGCTTTGCATTAAAAACTCCTGTGCTCGACACAGAAAGAAAGAAAAAACAACAACAAACAAACACTGCATACAATTCTATTTTTTTTAAGGATATTGAATGGTCGGATATCTTCCTACGGAAGAAAAACAGTTTGTCCAATCTTGTTTCAGTGTATGTAGTAATGTTCTCACTGCCTGCATGCTTTGTTTGTTTGTTTGTTTTTTTAGTTTACTTTTCTTAATCCTTTGTGTTTTCCAAGTGTCATGCCTCAGAAAAATAAATCACATAGCGTCGTACACACTGTTCAAAGTCCGGCCAGAAAGGGTTAATTCTTTCACGTTCATTGCGCGTTTGGTATCTAATCAGGTAAGTTCTTAATGTTGCATGATAGGGCCTACTAATGATAATCATTTTGGTATTGTTCTTGTCATTGATTTTGCTACAATCATGGTGAAGTTCGCCTGAAGTAGAGCAATGTTTATCTCATTGGTATCCATCAATATAGAGGCATGATCTCGTGTAGGCCTATGTGGAATTCTAAATCCTTCTTTCTTGTTATTTTTTTCTTCTTCTCCTATCTTCAGTGGGGAAAAAAAAAGAAAGAAAAAATGAGTAGAGTTGTTACCATGCTGTTTTGTTGCTTTAAAGCAAAAGCAAATCGAGTATCAAATTTGTGATCAATCTTTAAAGGGTGTGTACAGTTCTGGTCGAGGTGAAGATTTAGCTTTTAACATTTTGTGAGATATTCAGAAACCACTCTATGAGATGTCAAAGAGCATGCAGTTCTAAGGGGTATCAAAAGTTTATTCGATGAAAATCGGTTTTGAAATGGCTGAGATATCCAAAAACAAGGTGAAACAAAGAGATACTAATAAAGTTGGGGCATGTCGCCTTTTATTATTAGCACTTTTTTGGATTTCTCAGCCATTTAAAAACCAATTTTCATCAAATAAACGTTGAATCCTTCTTAAAATTACATGCTCTTTCATATTTCATAAGAGGCTTTTCATTATCTCACTTAGGAATGTTCAAAACATGAATCCCTACCTCAACCAGTACTGTACAGTCCCTTTAAACTATAGAACTTGTAGGGTCCTATCGTGTAAGCAGCGATGTTTCGTATGAATAATAAGATTCTAATGTGATCGATAACTATTTATATGACATGCTTCACATTTTTGTTTTGTGGTTTTTTTCCTGTTGTTCATGAAAAGCAGTTCATTCATTTTTTTTTTTTCATCAATCGAGTCATCTAAAAGCAGGTAATTTGTTTGCAACATTCCTTTCACGTTTCATCAATTTTAGGGACGGATGGCTTCAGAGATTTCATATAATTGCCGTGACTATTGCAGTAGAATGCGTTCCACGGGACGCGGAATGCTGTGATATCCATTTTAGCTTTTGTCAACCCCTCCACCCTCCCCCCCCCCCCCCCCCCCCCCCCACCTGCCGCTGCGCTAATTTCATTCACCGGGTTTTTAGCTTTCCCAACATATTCCCTGCAGTATCAAGAAATTCGCATCTATTTTGCTGCCCCTTGTATCAGTCAAATGACCTGTGCAGCTGATGTGAAGTGGGTAAAGCGAAAACGCCACATTCCTGATCACTTTATCAATTCTCCCAAACTGATTGGTATTTCCCATGGTTCCCCGCCGTCCGTGGGAAACAACCGTGTAAAATAAACGCAAGTAATTCATCTGGCACGTCGTGCATATCGCATGTGTATTGTCTATGGGCAGCCGGAGAACGGACAAGAGACGATCGTAAATTCACGTAGAAAGTGACCCTTACTTTGCTTAGATAGTGTTGAAAGTGCACTAGAGGAACGCAACATCCTATGGAATCCTGATTGTACGGGAGAATACTTCCAGTTTGCCCGGGGATGGAACATTTTTGAAGAAAATCGTGCCGATGTGCGAGTGGAATGTAGAGCTACCTGTTCCGTGATCGTGTGAAATTTTATGCTACATGTTGTCACGCATACACAACTTGGATTGTGTGTGCGTGTGTGTCATCAACAATATGGCCACCGCCGTGTCGACTGCTCAGCATGCATTGTTTATGTTCAGCAGCTATCAACAGGAATCATGAATTTCACAGCATACTTGACAGTAGCTTCTCCCTGGTTCCCCCCGTAAAACATTCGAGTTTTAGCTATCGCATCTAGGCGATTTGGTGTATATTTAAGAGGTGAGAATGTTAGTAATGCAAATTTAATGGCCATTTCATGTTTATTGTAAATTTACAGTAAATTTAACTTAGGCCTAAAGTCGCCAGTAAAGACCAGTAAAATTTAAAGTTTACACATCGATATTGACGATACATGCGAATTCGCAAATTCAGTTTGGGGCTCTTGGGATCGTAGGATGGGGGGTTGGGTGTCCAGACACTTTAGACTCTCGCGTACTGACTTGCTTATTTTACATTGTACTTTGAATACACATTTACACACAGCTCCTCACTGACAAACAACTGTTTACGTAGGCGTGTCTTCAAACCAGACGCACTTTACCATGTTTACAGTGACAGTAAGAGTCCGGTCCCACAACCTGTCCGGACACCCAATGACTGGGTAGACCGATCCTATATACCGTAGTGTCTATACAGTTTTGGTAGAGACCTAATTTCAGGTTTCTAACATTTTTATGTGAAATAATGAGAAACCTCATGAAATATGAAAGACCATGTAATTCTATGAGGAATTCGACGTTTATTTGATGAAAATTGGTTTTGAAATGGCTGAGATATACAAAAAAGAGTGATTCTAATAAAGTGTGGGACCCACACTTAATATTACGATCGCTTTGTTTTACTTTGTTTTTGGATGTTTCAGTCATTCCAAACCGGATTTTCATCAAATAAACTTTGAATTCCTCTTTATGCTCTGTACTACATCATAATTGTTTTCTTGGTATCTCGCAAAAAGTTAAAAGCCCAATTTTTCATCTCCACCAGTACTGTACCATCCCTTTAAAACTCACAACAGACCAGCCTACATGTTGTATAATAGTGTTGCTACTCAACCAGTACACAGTAGGCCTAATCCCCAGAATTCTGCAAAGTAGCCTAATCTTTCTGTGGGAATGTGGAACACCTGACCTACTCAAACTCGGCGACAAGCCACTGCACTGTGCCTGTGCGTGGTAGCTAGATGACAAACTGAATCGGCAGTGAAGGGGATTTAAAAAATCGACATCTGGGCACTGTTTCATGAAAGTTGTCGGCTCGACCTGACAAGTTTTCGGTGAGCGTGAGTCTCAGACAATTTCAGTCAAATCCTTGGTTTTGGTTGGCTGAGAAGCTCTGGTCACTGTCAGTAGAACGACTGTTACTAATTTTATGGACCATAGCTAGTAGTAGTATTAAATAGTATTACACTATTAAAAATGATTGTCAAAAGACTGACAAGTTGTTGGGGCTGACAACTTTCATACGGTGTCAGGCCGCGGCCTTTATGCCCTGGTCTTTATGACTGATTTGTGTATCCAAAATCATCATCCCTTGTTCATGGGATCATATGTTTAATAGACTCTTGACATTTTGTGTGGGAACTCTGTCCCTGATATAGAAACTGAAACGGGAACTCTACTGCACTAAATTAAGTGCTGCTGTGTACAGAGCAGTTTGAACTATCCATGCAAGGGACTAGGATCTAGAAACCCTCAAGTTGGTATAATTGTTCCTTTCGTTGATGTCATTATTATTTTTGTATCTTTTTTATGACTTCTTTTATACAATGTTGCTACATGGAAGAACTGATGTCTAAAATACCAAATTAATACATGTATGTACACAATATCTGGAATGCAATGTTCTGTGTACATTGTACAAACTGTAGATCTGATAGAGACCTGTTTTGAAATGATTTCATACTGATTATATTTAGAAGCATATGATCTTACATTGTTCAATTATGGTTCAGTTTCTCATACCTGAATTTGACCACCCATGCCAAAATTTGACAGCGCGCCAAAAGGATACTGACGATTAGTCAAAACTCAAGTCAAATATTTGTCACATTTTGGATGGCAGTATAATGTATGAGTATGGTTGCATTTTAGATGGCTTAATTTCAAATGATCTATTAGCGTCGGTAGAGATGCCATATGAACAGATTAGTGCAGTTTAAACACCTGATTTTAATATAAGTAACAACTGTAGATGAGAAAGGCAGAGTAGTAGTTGATGGTCTTCAATTTACAGGTGGTTGAATGTTCTACAACTTTACAGCACTACAATTGTGCTTGTCATTTGTGTCCACATGAAAACTATATACATAGTGTAGTCTACATCATGTGACTGTGATGGTGTTGTATAACAGTAATCCTAATTCATTTTGCAAATGAAGTTCATGAAACAAATTTTAAAAAGGCTGCCAGATGATGTACAGTGTACAAAGGTGTTAACTTAAGCCATTGTGTTAAAGGACATGGGAATTCATGAAAATTGATTTTCTCATTGGGTTTATTCACATCTTAAAAACATGCATATTTTACGGCTCTGCCAGTTTTGGTATTTTGCCTCCGAGAAAATTGAGATTACACTTACAGTACATTTCAGTACAGTACAGCTCAGTACAGGCAGTTTATGCAGTACAGTTGAAACCAATTTGCAGGATATGGTGATGGATTAAAAAAATTATTAATGAGTATGTCACAGACACATTTCTATGAAATGCCTCCCAGTGCAAGTGCAGCGGTAGTTGGACGTGATTAGTGATTCAATGTTTATTACTTTGCTGATTCAGCATTGTAGCACTAGATTTTGTGTACAATGGGATATAATATGCACCTTGCGTAATCTCCTTTGCTACCAACTGCTCTGAAATTACAATCTCATCCAGTTTTAGAGTGAGATCTTGTGGGGAAAATAGCATTTATATGCATTGTATGTGGTACACTGAGTAGCAAGAAAGAATGAGAGGAAGCAGAGAGAAAAACAAAGCAAAAATGCATGAAAATAATTTTGTATATCAAACACCACTTACATTTTGTAGACATCACACAAATAGCATTTCACTTTATATGAACTGGGTTATGATGGGCCTGACTCTACTGTACAAGTACAACTGTATATTGTATACACTTTTACTGTACATCTTGTATACTGGAAAGTACAGTAGGTGTTCACAGCCGGATGCTGGTAGAAAAGAGAAAATGACAAGTGATTATTGTTTCTACCTTGCAGTCTGACTTGTGTAATTTACAGCAAGAGAAGTACAATTGTACAGTACTGTACCTTGATCAGTACAGGGCAAACACTGTAATGATGTTTTCATGGTTCAAAGTCTAACTCTCCTTTTAGGGACTGACGGAGGACATCACACACAATGTTGAATTACTTACTGTGTAGATTTGATGTTTACCAGTTTCAGTGCATCTGGTGTATTTAACATTACAAGGAAGACCTATTATACAGAGAACATACTTGAATAATTCTACTGTGTGCAGTTGAAAAAAAAAAAGTAATCTTAAAACAGTTCAAATTCCTAATGATATTGCTTCTGAGCATGTGAAGTACCATTGTAATATGATTCCTCCCCCATATGATCATTCTTGTAGTGGGAAATATGTTGACAGATTTTCTCTCTCTATTCTCTCTTCATTTTGATTCTCCCAACTAGGTATCTACGGATGCGAGTATCACTTTAGGATCACCTCCATGGAATATATAGTGGGAATTTACCCAGGATATATTTATTTCAGAGTGCTGTGTACTTACTGAGGATACGTATTTTCAGACACTTTGTTTGAGTGAAACTAGAGTTTGCAGTTTGGACGGCATCTGCCCAGCTGACCGCAAAGGGGCGCAATGCAGAAGGGAGCGGCCGGCAGTCGGCCGCAGATCTTCCTCGGCAATCACAGGAAAATGCTGCGCGACATCTCAGAGAGTCTCAAACACCTCCAAGTGAATCAGTCGGGGGACTCCTTGGGCAGCGGCGGCAACCCCTCACAAAATGGCAACTTTGCCAACGGGAGCAACTCACAGTCCACGGGAGGAGGAGGAGTGGGCAATGGGCAGGGGGATTCCCTGCGGCACCAGCAAGGGGGCAGGAGTCGACTGGCTTTCGGCGGACACAAGGACAAACTGGACAGTATCAGAAACAGTTTGCTGGTGCACGAGATGAACGGGCCAGATAGTGCGGTGATGGGCAATGTGGGAAAAAGTAACTTTCAGCACCCATCTCCGATTCTCATTGATGAGGTGAGTTAATTCAAGTGTGATATTAGAGCTCATTCTTGCCAACCCCCCCCCCCCCAAAAAAAACAAAAAACAAAAACAAAAACATATGCATAGTGCATTCATGATGGGATCATACTAACTACATGTATACACAGCCCAGTCGCTGTAAAAATGTGAGCGACTGGGCTGTGTATAGTTAGGATCTGTGGTTTTTTAAATTCGCCAACAGCACCCAATGTGGGAAATTTGGAAATATAACAACCCTGCAAAATATATGGCTTAACAGTATTCCTAGAACTCCAGCTCTCAGACCATGTACATTTGTAGTACTTCACGTTCCATGTAAAATTTCTGTTTCGGTGAAGACTATCATCTGAGCAGAGTGCTACATGTATTCAAAAATGATATGTTTGGAATGAAAGCTCACTATACATTGTTTTAAAGTGTGTGTACAGTTCTGGTTGAGGTGAGGATTTAGCTTTTAACGTTTTGCGAGATATTCAGAAACCACTCTATGAGATGTCAAAGAGCATGCAATTCTAAGGGGTGTCAAAAGTTTATTTGATGAAAATCTGTTTTGAAATGGCTGAGATATATCCAAAAACAAGGTGAAACAAAGAGATCCTAATAAGAGGCGTGGCCTGTCGCCTTTTATTATTATCACTTTTTTGATATCTCAGCCATTTGAAAACCAGTTTTCATCAAATAAACGTTGAATCCTTCTTAAAATTACATGCTCTTTCATATGTCATAAGAGGTTTCTACTTATCTCATTTAGGAATGCTATAAACCTGAATCCCCCACCTCAACCAGCACTGTACAGTCCCTTTAATCTAATCAAATTGAGATGGTACATGTAGAAACTATTTTTCCAAAACTGCTGCTGCAGGTGCAATGTCAGTTTGTCTCTCAAAGGAAACAAGGACGCTTTTAGGGAAAAGTGACGTCAAAGAGAAATCTGTGAATGAATTGACTAAATTTAAAGCATCAGACCTGAAAAATAAAACAAAATATGAAATCTTGACAACATCAGACAATATTTTGGAAGTTACACTAATGCAATGTTTGCATATATTTTACTCAACTTTCAGAAGGAACCTTGAAATAAAATACAATATGATTACATTATATTAAAGATGTTGCTTGTGCAGCCTAAAAACAAAAACAAGCCCTCTAACAGGTGTCAAAGGGATTGGTAAAATAAGTAAATGCCTATGATTTCAAAGTGTACCAGAACAAATGCACATTAAGATTTTCCTTGGTTATGATTGTTACAAAAAGAAGTAATTCTTTTGTACTGGAAGTATACATGTACTTTTGATTTTATTTATTTATTAATTTGTTTGTTTATTTGTTTATTGATTGATTTATTTATATGTTATTTCCTTTTTATTTCTATTTCTTATTTTATATTTCTATTTTTTGGTGTGTGCAGACACGTTGATTTCCAGAATTCTCCCAGATACTTCCTGAGAATGAATTCTTTCTTCATTTCCTGATATAGGAATTAATCAAAATATCTTTGATGTACATGTTGTACAGCTGTTTATAAATCCTCATTGTGTGTTGAGATCAGGTACAATGTATCTAAAGTGAAACTTCTTTTTAATCTGCTGCTAACTCTTGCAGTTTTCTGTATTCTTTCACAGCGAAAAAGGACAAACAAACAAATATTGTGAAGTTCAGTCATTAACTAGGTCAGGATTAGAAATTTGTATTGACTGCGGGCCACACAGTGTACATCTGGAACATTCACTTAGCTGAATGAAAATGTGATGGTTCAGAAAAAGAGGCACGTCTGTTCAGTTTTTGTCACTGAAGAATGTGCTTTTACCATCCTGTATTATCCTATGTTTTTAAATGTACATGTGAAGGTAGATGAACAAATTGAATGGATGTGTGTTCCTGTATTGATGAAAAACTAGGTATAACAAATTATTTTAAGTCAAATCTGTGTTTTTACAGTGTGGCAGTATGTAGTATAGAAGTCGTAACTATTCAGTTCATTGATGGGAGACAATGGCTTGTTATTGATTCGGCACAGAAATTCTTTTGGCTGAAGAAATTCCAAGAGTTTTAGGGGGATTAGTAGTAAAGGGCTGCTTTGAGTGCTGCCCTTTGTCACAGCTTTCTGATGCTTGAAGATGAAAGTGACACGGTGAGTGCAGATGGGCTGTGGATTATCTGGGCCCATTGCGCTGCATTCCTCAAGTATTGATCTCGCGCTGGGGGTTGCGTGGCTGGGATATTGGTGACGTCACATTCCGGGGGCACAGCTGGAAGTCAATGCACTATTCACTTTAACCTTAGGGGGTCGAGTGTTTGAAGACTGTGTAGACTGGGGTCATGTGTATACAAATGTATCCCTGTGAATCATGATCAGTTTAAAGCCAGCTGTAGTTGGAAATCAATGCACATGACATGATTTTAGGGCTGTTTTAAGGCATTATATACACTGTACACTGTAATGTCTGTATAGGTATGTTGTATACTGTCTATCATGCAGAATTCCTTTCTTTTTTTTTTTTTTCTTTTTTTTTTTAAAGGTAGGGGATACCTTTTACAGACCTCTCAAAATGCAGCAAACATTAAATATGAACCTCAGGGGACTTGTTTAGGCCACTGCTGAGAAATTTGGAAGTCAACAGTTATCTACAATTTGAATAATGCACAAAACTCAACTACTCAGTAGTTCTGTGTGTCAGCCACACTTAAGCCTTTTTGTTGCAGTCTTCTGTATTTTTTTATCTATAAACACAAATCTAAAAGTATAAGAGCTGATGTAATATCATATAGAGTGTGTGGCAAGAATAGAAATGTTTGTAAGTTTTGATGAACTTTCTTCACAAAATATACATGATGGACACACATGCAGTGCATGGGTCTGCAAAGGTAGCCTAGTAATGTACTGGAATTTACGGTGAGCCCTGAAAAAATTCAATTCAAAATCTAACGGTCAATAAAAATGTACTAAATGTTACCTTCCACTTTCAATACTTTATGGGAGTTTCTAAAATGATACTCTCTTCAACATACCACTGTATTTATACAACTCTTCATTTAAGGCATGCAAATGGGATTCCCTACCTTTAAAACTTGCTATTGGATATAATATCTGCAAGAGTGTGTCATGTGCAATATTGTTATTATGTACATTGTGCACAAAATCAATCTGAGACTGTAGATCCAGCAGTTTTGTGTTTCTAACAAACCTCAGGTACTGTACATACAATATTGTACTACAGTTTGTAATACATTTTAATGGCTTTTTGGAATATCTGCATAATTTATACAGTCATCAGGCATGAAAGTTTTTATTACATTGTACACACTGTACATGTACAGTACTTTCAAATGGCAAGTAGCCAATGTGAAACCGGTATTAAAACAAAGCTTAATATACACTGTACAATGTTCATTACATTACAGTCGAAAAGAATGTACATACAAAAGTGTATGGTTACAAGCCATCTGATTGTGCTAGATACAATGTACATGTCACTGTGACATACAGTGTATACTGTGTGTATTGTTGATATTATCAGCAGAGTAACTATTAAAAATTAAACCTGGTACATTGTAGTGTACGTATTATACACTGTAGAACCTCATACCACTTGTTGTATGTCGAATTTAAAAGGCCCATTAGTATACATGTACAATGTAGTCTTCCTTGTAGACACAGTTTTGCAGTTCAACTGGATAAGCAGTAAGACAAGCACTATTTCAACATGACTAAATGTTGTGCAGCTCTTGTTCAACAGAGTCATCCAATCGTTTAATGCCTTGATACACTTCAAGGTGCAACATACAATATGTATGGTAGCCCTACTACATATCGACCACCCTTATTGAAACCGACCGCGTATAATTCGCGCACTGAACACTTAATACGCACTTCTCTGCGCGCAAAGCACATAAAAATGGATTGGCTTTGAATGTAGATTAGGATGGTGTGGGAAAACGCGATAATTCACTCTTCATTAATGGTTTTAATCAAGGACAAAATTTCGAATGAATATTTTCACCGAATCATAATGACAGCACAATGTAATGTCTATGGAAGTTTCTAAAAGGCTTCTAAAAAGCTTCGTACAACACGGTGTTCAATACAACTCGGTTTACGTGCATTGTCAATGCAAAATCAGCGGTCGATCCTAAAAACGCGATTTACCGCGGGGAGCTGAAACGAGGCCACGCAAGTTCGTCGGCGATATTTTTGCACTGAAACTTCGAATCGAAAAGGGAACAATGGCATTTGATAGAGCTGGATTTTCTCAATCACGTAGGTCAAGTTTTTTACGTGAATTTCAGTGTTAAATATTCTTATCAAGCAAATAAACATTAGGCGGTCGATTAGTAGTAGGTCCAACCCTACATTGTACATTAGTGTACATTTTGTAAGTCCTTGCCCAATTGCCCGGGGCAAGTGAAAATCAAAGTCAGGCAAGTGTCTCACTCTTAGAGCTGTGAGAATACTTGCCCAAATTTGGCAGCAAAGAATGTTGAAGCCATCTTAATTTTTTTATACATTCCTCCACCCCCAAACCCATGAAATCAACCATACACTACAGAAGCCCCATGATAACAACTCATCTGTTTTATAGTGATCATGCAACACATTAATTTCATTTCAGCAACTTTCCAATATTCATGTAAAGAAATCTCAATGCAATGCAATGTTACTACATGTACACTGTAACATTTGATCAAACCAAGTCTGTTAAATATTCCATGATGTATTTAAGTCTGCAAAATCAACACGTAGGCCTACAGTAAGTGTACTGCTCATTCCAATGATTGTATTATATGAAGGTCTTGACTTGTACAACCTATTTTCTATATCATTTTCTTATAATTTTTGACTTTTTGGGAGGGGGGCAAATAAAATAAATGTTCGGACAAGGGTTTTGCAACAATACAAGTGTATGAAAGTTTGCCTGCCTGACCGTTCAAGTGGTTAAAAAAAAAGAAGTTATGTACAAATGTAGCACCTGCATTTGTTGTGTGCTTTTTCATGCAACTGTACTAGTACAGTACACAGTGCTTCTGTACAACTGTATAAAATGTACAAATGTACAATGTGGATGGGCATGGCATATCACACAGGGTTACTGTAGATCTAGAGCCTTTGCTCAGCCGCAACTATTCGTACAATGTGTGGAAGATGATGACACATGGGGAGGGAATGCGCTAAGCACACAGGGCGAGGGTCTGCTACATCGTACGTACAATGCCCTGAAACCGTAGTGCAGCCTTATGCAGAATGTGCTTTGTACCAGGCACAGTTGCAAGTATTCTGCATGCTGGGAACAAGTGTGTTCTTGGAATGTGATGAAAAAAAGAGGGGAAAAATTGAGAATAGCCCACGAACATACAGATGGCCATTGTTACGTAGCATTCCTCCACTATTATTCTGTGTTGTCTTTGATTATCTAACATATTTGAGAGCCTCTGTTTCGTTCTCAGAAAGCTTATGAGTGTGGAACCTGGAATGTATTGCAAAGGTCACAGTTTTGTGTTGAATCTGAATCAAACACATTTGTATTTGTAGCTACAGGGTATACATCACATAGTATGCAGTTTAGTAGAAATGGTTGGTGCAGGTTTCATTTTTTTCTCATAACTATTGTGTACTCATAGGGAAAAAAAATGAATCACGGAAAGCTAATTTTGTGCAAGGTTGTATGCTTGTGTTTGGGTTTGGGGTTTTTAAACTCCCAAGTACATGCATGCTTGTCTTTGGGATTTTCAACAGGTGTACTCAACATGAAATACAGTACGTACAAAAGCATTATCACCAAAATCCTCAGAGGAATTCTCTTTAGATGCCTATACATTGTACATGATTAGGCTCGTACAGTATGCTGAAACTTCTTCTTCAAGGTACTCCTCAAAGTTCCGTCTGGAACCAAACGAGGAGGAAACATCTTGGCATAAAGTGTAGGCCTACTGCGCTAGCTGTGTGATGAAAGGGACAAAACACAGGATGTCAACCACGGGACAAGCGACAACGAAGGGATTATCAGATTAATCTGAAATTGAGCATGTTCTATTAGCACATTTTGTCCATGATTAATGCCAACTTACAACACAGGAGCATTATCCTTTCAAAAGTTATTAGACTTGAAAGTGAAGAGTGTACAAACGATTTCAAGAAATGAAAAGAGGCCTCTAAGACATGTACAGTACTGTACTGTACCTGATCATTCTTATACATTATACTCTCCCCCATAAAGGGGTTGTAGAAAAACTGCTAAATACACACTTTCCCATTCGTGTTATGATCCCAAAGGAAATTGAATATTATAGAGAAGAAAGATGGCTCTTTCAGAAAATGTGAAGAACTCAAGATTGACTTGGTTGACCCATTTCACCTGTTTTGAGTCCTTACGTAAAATCAAGGGGTGCGACTTTTTGTTTGTTTTGTGGTGCACGGTCACATTAACAGCTGATGGAGGTTTAAGATTTGATCAGCTTATAGAGGTTTTAGATTTGTAGCCATACAGCTTTGCAGTGTACATTGTAGCTGATGTTACTAGTGAATAATAAGTCCCGTTTATAGTGTATAACAATCTGATATTGAAAAAGAAAGTCTTAGACCTGTGTAGATACAGATACCACAGTTACACTGTACATGTATCATGTGCATTGAAGATTTACAGTAGATGTGATTCAACAATTAATTCAGTTGAAAGAAAGACCAATTCCCACTGGACACATTCAGATTAGGGGTGCCCGAGGTAGAAAGTGAAAGGAAACTACTGCAGACTTTCCCATACGTTTGTGCGTGCAGTTTACAATAAGTGTGTGTAGATATGTATTTGCAGCTGTGATTGTATCTACACTGCACACCTGTATGGATTCAGTCTCTGCGGATTGGAAAAGGTCATGGGTCAAAACAGTGGTTCAGGGGTCAGTACAATGTATGCCAAGATGGCTGAATCTTGAAATTTCCATGCTGAACTGCATACAATGTACATGTATGTACATACACGTGTACATGTGTACCACATACATGTAAATGTAATTGATATGGTGTTACAACTGTACAAATTCACATTGGTACTTCTGAATTTTTCATAGGAAGGGTAGGGCACCTGAATTCTTCCTTCTGTACATAGGCCCGACATGTGTAGGGCCTAGTACACCTTTGCTTGTTGCAAATACAGTGTATACAGTACTGTATTGTAGAAGTGTCAAGTGTAGGCATTATGTACATTAAAGAGCTAGGGGTACATTTTGTATGCTCTGAATTGCAGATAGGAGCCTACATTTATGTAATTACAACTTTCAAAACTTTCTTGATGTACAACATACAGTGTATTGTGACTATACCAGTACACATACTGTACTATCCAACTGCTGAAACTGTGTGTCATGTACAGTACATTGTACAGTATACACAGGAACAAGACGTACAACAGTGTACCAGGTGTATACAGGAGGCCTATGTACATGCTGTACCGGTACGAAGTTGTACGTTGTATGCAAATTCTTGGAAGACAAAAGGAAAAACAATCCCTATTGTTTGAGAAATTCCATCAATTCACCCTCTGAAAAGAATGAGTTCACAATCTAAAGATCATGTAGGGCCTAATGTTTGACGCATGGTGCTTATCCACTAGAAATCTAATACCCCTTTCAGGTAATCGCGGTTCAATTATCCGCATCCAAATAATGCGGATGAAGTAGTCAAAATCGCGTTCATATATCCCATGAAGTGCGCACTACTTTTACGAGCACCCGTTCATATAATGGTGCGAAGGACGGAGTTATTTGTCATGGTTACGGCGCACGCCTCTATAATGACGTAATGTTTCCGGTGAATATCCTCACGTGTATGCACACCTCTCGCGCACTCAAGCTCAGCAATCAGCGGTTGTGCGGGAAATCGAGTGACCTTTGACCGAACTGTGGAATGTTAGTGCGGATAAGTCGTAAAACGCGTTCATGTATTCTCGATCTACTCCTCATGCTGCAATTATGCGCATAATAGCAGCATCAAAATAATGCGCACTTTTCTACTCCTCTCCCGTTCATGTAATCGAAATTTTACGACTTAGTGCTCCTATTATCCGCATCCACGATTACCTGAAAGGGGTATTCATGAAGTAAATGTGCAATACAGTTACAATTTTGTCACACAATGGAATACACATTGATGTATGTGCAGCCCACTTCTTGCTGTTGCAAAACGATGGTCCGAAGTAGTGTATGCTTGTACATGTACATTTGTACATCAAGTAATTCTGTTTGCACCATAATGGTGCACCAGAGTACCATTCTTGGTTGCCTGCGAAAGATTTCCATGAATGTTGCAAGTTAGTGGCGAACAAAGCTGGCCTCCCCCTTTTCCAGACGGCTCAATTCCCCAGCCCTGAGGGAGGGAGGTGAAAGTTGATGGAAAATCCACAAGTCAGCTGAACAGAGCTGTATTTTATAGCATGGAGGGAATGCTTGAGATAACATCTGGCAGGTCAAACCACCAGTGACCCTGGCCTTGATTTGTGCAACCACCTGGCCAAAAGGTCAAATTCCTGAGTCTGCTGCTTTCTGCTTTCTTCAGATTGAAACTGAATAGTCTTTCTTCCAGGCCACATTATACAAAACCTTCCTCAGTTTATGATTTACATGTAGGCCTATACTGTACATTCCTGTCCAATATCAATGATTTTGTGTATGAAATTGGCCACCATGCTCTACATGTTGTATACAGCCACCTGTTCAGTAGTACCCACTCCTAACTCATGCTAACATGTTCAGATTGCACAAACTTGAAGATTTTTTTTTTGTTTTGTTTTGTTTTGTTTTTTTTTTTGGGGGGGGGGGGATTTCCCTAGTTTGAGTAGGAAGTTTTGTGAAAAGTTAATTCTAAACATCAGGAATGGAGTGTACTGCACTGTGCAAATTGACAAATTGAATTACAAAATTGTAGCGTACATTTGTACACATACATTGTACTTTAAGAGAATTTGTAGGCCTACATTGTACATGTTGTATTCTGGATACAGTTTGTATACATCATATGTGAAATATGAAAAATCTACATCTAATAGGATTTGCTTGTACATGTAGGCCTACAATGTACATACATAGTTCCACTTGAAGTACAGCTCTACAATTTACAATATAACATGTCCTATAAAGCTCATGTGTCACTGCCAGAGGGTTTTCTTTTTCTTTCTTTCTTTCTTTCTTTCTTTCTTTCTTTCTTTCTTTCTTAAGTGCAAATTCTCATTTAAAGAGAGTTTGAATTGCCATTTGTAGGTACACCCAAAAGGACTTTTGCCAACCTGTCCTCTATGTTCTGGAAAAGATTTTTAACATGGTCCTCTGAAGAACCGTATACTTGTTACCAACATAAATGTATTCTCTGTTTGTAGTCCTTCTGTGACTGTATTTATATTCACCGTGCAGCCACTTTCTCACATGGTTTTTTATAAAAGGATCTTTCAGGGGAGGTCTTTTAAAAAAAATTTTTTAACTATCTTTTTAAATGCCTTAACACCAAGTCCGGACAATGCCACCACACTGTGACACAATGCCAGAGCTCTGCTACTTGTACCTGAGCAAATAAATGAATCATAGGGAAAATATGACAAGCAGCACCAGAGAGCTGTCACGCTCTAGGAGAGAAGATTGTGAGGGCCCATTATGCCATCATGTTCCACTTTGTCCGATGCCTGCCTTTGTCCAGCTTTTTTTGAGTTTACAGATCCTCTCTTCATAGCAACACAGGTATTTGCCCAGCTCTGTTGAGGGAGGGAGAGAAAAAAAAAAGAGAAAGAAAGGGGAGAGAGAGAGAAGAGAAGAATAAGAACAGAAAAGAACAAAAAGCGAAAATCCAATTCATGTCCTTTCTTGGTGTCAGTACAATTGTCAGCCAAATACTATTCATGCTTGGAGCGGACAAAGGATGTAACATCCCTGAAAAGTTTGAACGCTATTCTGGGTAAGGTGTCTTGTGTAACAGCAAGGCTAATCATTCCAGTTTGGGGGGAGGCACTAGTCTCGCAGAGCTCAGCCTGCTTTACGGCTAATATTCTCAGATTGCCGCAGGTGGCTCCGTCATTGTGCTTCTGTTCGATCAGGCACAGGCGTGTTGTGGGTCTCCTATTAGGCGCAGGCACAGACTAGTTCAGCAAGCAACAAACCAAATAGGTCAGATCAAAGTCTTGTGGTCCTATTGTCAGGAGGAATAATAGAGCCAGGAAACGTGCCACATTCCAGACATACTTTTGATGGGAGCTGCTGAGCACAAGTGGGAGTAGTATGAGTCGTTCCAGACCTCTTTACAAACTCATCCTGACCATGATACAATTACTGACAATGCCCAAGCATTGTTGAGGGCTTTAGCCTAAAGTTTAGGCCAGACTTGAATGTAAAATGTGGTGTACATCATTGAAGCATTGATATAAATTGCAGGTAGAAGGGTTCCTGTGCTCTTAGGGCCTCTCATGGTCAAGCAGTTGTGGGTACCCAGTATAAATGGGACTAGACTTTAAACCTATTTGTGAGCTTTCTTCTTTTTTTTTTCCCCCATTAAATGT
Organism: Diadema setosum; assembly: GCF_964275005.1. NCBI lineage: Eukaryota > Metazoa > Echinodermata > Echinoidea > Diadematoida > Diadematidae > Diadema > Diadema setosum. Next base: position 31,386,519 of record NC_092703.1, read on the forward strand.
AGAATTACCTGATGTGCTCTTTGTATTCTCTGCATACATCTGCTCCCTTTTTTTGTTATCTGATGGGATTTTCCATCTCAGAGGAGATTTACTACACTTTGTCTGCGCTGCCTGTAGTTTGACATATTATTAAAAAAAATAACAACTCTACATGTACATTGTACATGACAGCATTGTTTGTTTTTGTTTTTTCTTCTGTATTGCTATCATGGCTGACATGATTTCCCACCCCCCCCCCAAAAAAAAGTTGAAAAATGGCAATGCCACCAAAATCGAATCAGATAAGATCTAAGAAACAATCTTCAACATGTAAGGCATCCATGTGATCTATAAAAATGGATTATTGTTTACATGTACTGTACAGTATGTACAAGTGTAGGTCTGATCCAATAGGAAGAAAACAAGAACATACAACTTGTACGTATGTAAAGTTCTGTCAATATACAGTATTGCTGGCAGTCATGTTGAGTCGTATGATAGCATTATGTCCTTCCTCTATGTTTTTACTTTCAGAATGTGATAATCTGTAGGCTGTACTGTGATTTATCATACACCACAAAGCAGCTGCAGGAGAGTTACATCCATCAAACCATATTGTGCTTTGGAATACATGTACATTGTACACGCTGTATATACAGCATGTACATAGAAATGAAGTTTGCTCATTTCCCCAAAAATGTTTTTAAAATCGTAAACTCAACTTTGGTGTCTGTTGTCCCTCTAATCAGGGAGGTGCGTTCCCACCTCCCTGCTCTAATGCACACGTACAATATACACTAGTAACCATCACTAAGATGCATTGTAGGCCTACATTGTTTGCAGCTCAAATGTTAGCAAGCAGTTCCTGGTATGTAATTAATGCTCTGTCTAGTTGTTGGAATGTAGATATATGTAAGTACGGATCTTTTTCTAACAGTGCTACTGTAGTGAATCACTCGAAACCATGTCCAATGTGGGGCACATTTTCAGTATTCAGGTGCCAAATAAAGCAAAGGCTCTGAATACATGATGTAAATATTTCTACTAGACTTGCCCCACCTGGTGAAGACTATACTGTAGATTTGTACATCCTGTACGTGTTATCAATAGGCAGAGGACTTGTATGCCAGAAAGGAGTACAATTGTAGTCCAGTGTAACCAAAGTATTGTTAAGACTACACAGATTGTCCAGAAGAGTTGTACAGATAGGCCTGCATTATATAATTACATAAAATTATGTGACTCTGGACGGAAGGCGCTATGGGCAAACAGGCAGAGCCAACACTGCCCATAGCTAGGATATTTAGAAGTGGGTCACGCAGTTTGACGAGAGTGCTGAGAATGCAATGCCGATCGGTAACAACCGTCTCAGACTATGTGTGCAGTACAAGTAGAGAGTCACGGCACATGCCAGGGATGCTTGTCGCATGTTTCAGTCCAGTGACATCAAACCCAGAGCAGAGTCAAATTCCAGTTGTCTCCCCCCCCCCCCCCCCATAGCCTCTGTTAAAGAGCCCAGGTGATGTGTTGGCAAAATGAAGGAATTTCAAAGAAATCTGTTTATTAAATCAATCATACAGATGATGATAATTGCTAAGCTAAATTCAAATTACCACATTGAAAAGACTGACAAAAAAAAATTGACAAACTTCACTTGCAAAAACTTCACTAAACAAAACAATAATCAAATCTTTCATCACAGAGTTTGTTGTTTTTGTTGACTGGATAGTTTGTCAGTTTCTTGTCTCAAAATAAACATAGCAAACTATCCTTGCACAGTAATGTGGTTTGTAAAGATGTTAATCATTGTGTGATTGCCTTCTCCAAATCTCACCTGTACATTGTATACACTGTATGTTACATTTACTTTGCATATTTCAAGAAGATGAAAAGAACAGCCATCTTTCATTTCAGTATTAGGGCCTCGTAAAAGACAGTCAGTTTCACAATAACTTTGCATTGGGCAAAGGGATGGGTAATCCTTTAAAAATCTATCAGGCACAGGCTCATTTTAAAAGGCAGTACAAATGTATGAAGCCTGTTCTTTAAACTTAAAGATCTCTACCCATGTACAGACACACAGCAGGCATACAAACATCTAGAACTTTTATTTTGTAAATCGTGATGTGTCTTGAGAAAAATGTGTGGTTTGAAGACTATACTTTTTTTTATACAGTGTATATGTGTATATATGTCAACACTGGTAGAAATGATGTACGTTGTACATGTGCAAAAGTGTATGGCACGCCACTGATGGCTGCCAGTATATTGTGAGGCTCCCATTTTACAGTGAGGTCTCTAATACAATGAACAGCAAACTTGTGTTGTAAAATAATAATCAACTGGTATCTAATGCGGAAAAGCTGAAGAAACAGCCATTGGTTTTGCACTCTTCACATGTTGCTCTTCACTATTAAAGTTTGATTCATTCTTGGTTTTCATATCCTGTTTCTCAGGATGGTGTCCCGAGCAGCGGCAAGGTCTCTCAGCTATCCCGTCTCTACCAGAAGCCTGGGGACTCGCCGGACAGCACGAGGGAGGGCAGCTACACCAGCAGTGCTGATAGCTCTCCGGTGATCAATGGCGGACTCCGCTCGTATCCAGCAGGTGAGTACTGGTGGGGTTGTGGAAAACAACAGCAGCAACAAGGAAGAAACAGTTACAAGAAACATGAAACCTTTAAGATAAACAGATAAACTGCACTGCAAACAGACGGCACCCTAAAACTTTGTGCATGAAGCACTTGTGTGTGTGTGTGTGTGTGTGTGTGTGTGTGAGTCTCGCATTAACTCTCAGTACGTTTTTAAGGACTACTTCCAGATGATCCTGATGTACAATAATTTGAGGATGAAGTTCCATGAATAATGTCTGGTCTTCTGTTGGAAGATGTATGAAAGACTTGATTCTGCAAAGTCGTTTGATCCTATGTCAAAATATTTCAGCTTGTACATTGTGAAATTTTGCTGAATGCAGTGCTCCATTCTTGTACTTTACAATACTTAGGATGGAATACAGTTGTACAAGCAGTTTAGATGTTTTTAGAAAAAGTTTATCAGAGTAGTAATGTGTGAGCTGTCTTTTCTCTTGTGTGATCTGACTCAGGTTATGGGTTCAAGCGGAAACACAGCTACGAAGACAGAGCGCAGAGCACTACCAGAGCAGCTGTGGATGCCCACAATCAGGCATATGGCCATCAGACATCACAGCAGCAAATCTATGTCGGTGGTGACAATACCCGCAGTCTTTCCTCGTCAATATCGTCAAACAACTCGTTCAGTGATGGGCGGTCCCCGGTCCAGCTGCAGGCCCATCATTCGCACCAGCAGCAGCAAGGGCCTTCGGGGTACCCCGGTCGATCCTACACCTCCACCGTGACCCTTGGTGACACCAACCCCCATAACTCACAGGGCTTGGCCGTCCAGGGAGGGCTCGTTTCCAACGGAGACAGTAGACTGCAGTCCAAGTGGAATGCCATGAAGCTGAGTGGCTACCCTGGCAATTCAAGAGACTCTAGTGGGCAGATGCACATAAATGCTGCCCGAGTACAGAACAGCATACAAAGCACAAATCATCCCAGAACTAGCCCGGCCATGGACCGGACAACCCCAGTCAGTAGTGGATCCTATGGAAACAACAGATTACATGTGGGGAGGAATGGGGAACTGATTCAGTCATATGTTAACCACAATGGAGACAATGCAGGATATGTGTCCAGCTTGACAATGAATAGAGTGCCCAGCGCAGCTGATGGTGGTTATAGCCGCATTACCATAAATCCAGAGGACAGGACAGTTAAGAGACAAACTGTTAATATTGAAAGCACAGAAACCTTTCTACGTATTTCAACAACGTCGTCGACAACGTTTTCATCTGGGAAACAGCTGAATATGGCGGAACCCATGTCCACACATGACCCTCCACCGTATCCCCAAGGGAGAACATATAATGTGCAAGCAGCTACAGCAGCCGCCCAGACCATATCGCAGTCCAAGGGCTACAGTGCAGTACCCAGTGGGAACTTTGCTGGACAAGGGTCAAATCAAATGATGGTGCAGCGTAACACCCACGCGGGGTCTAACGTAAGCTACACTAGTCAGGGTTCCAGTGCGTCGAGCCATCTCTCTGTGCCACCAAGTGCTGCACAGGAGCAGCAGCACCGGAGCTCAGCTCATATCATGATCCTGCCACCCGACAATCAGCCCAAGAATTTGGGCATGTACAGCCCGGACATGATAAATGCCATGATAACCAAGACGCAGCCACCCCCCAGCTATGAGCTAAGCACCCAGCACCGACAAACGCCGCCAACCATCCAGGCACAAGCTGGGCACGTTGGAGGTCCAATGCAGAGAGGAGGGACTCCCAACATGACACAGCAGCAGTACAATGCAGCTAGATTAACCCCACAGAATGGTCAGAGTCAAGTTAGCAGTGGCTCCATGTTCAAACCCATTCAGTCCCACATGGGTGGAAATGTTGTGCAGATACAGACTCAGCCACCACAGCACCACCAACCTCAGCCAATGCAGCACCACCAGCCGCAGCCAGCTGTCGTGACCATAAGTCGCATCGACCCACACAGTGAGCAGGCGGGCAGCAAACCTCCTCCGCCATACCGGCCTGCTCTGCCCATGCAGACCAACATGGGGGAGATGATCCCCAAAGACTCACAGCTCAAAGTGCCTACCCCAGTCCCTGCTGCTGTCAGCACCACCACAGCCATGGCAGGGACTGGTTACACTTCACCACCCATTTTACAATCAGTAAGAAGCACCACAGTGCAGAAACCTATTCTCCAGACAGCTCATGGACCAGATCAGGCACCTCCTGCTCGAGGCCCCTCGCCGGACACAGTCAGCACTCAGAGCAGTCAAAGCACCCAGAGCACCCACAGCTCCTCCACCAGATCTGAGTCACCTCTCATCAGACCGCCCTCCCCGATCTCAGAGATATCTGACAGCACAGAGCTTGAGAGTGCCTCCAGTGAATCCCAGCCCCAGGAGACAAGCAGGATAGAATCCCCCGTTCCAGAACGTCGCAACAAAGGCAGGCACAAGGAGAGGTACGAGCCTCGAGTCAAGACGTACTCCCCGCAGGCATACAAATTCTACATGGAGCAGCATGTGGAGAACATCCTGAAGTCTCATAGGCAGCGACAAACCCGCCGCATGCAGCTGGAGGCCGAAATGCAGCGCGTTGATCTCTCAGCTGTGGACCGGGATCAGATGCGACGCATGCTGTACCAGAAGGAGTCCAACTACCTCCGGCTCAAGCGGGCAAAGATGAATAAGTCCATGTTCAAGAAGATTAAGACCCTGGGTATTGGTGCCTTTGGAGAGGTGGCCCTTGCCAGGAAAGTGGACACTGATGCCCTGTATGCTGTCAAGAAGCTGCGCAAAGTGGATGTTCTCCAGCGCAATCAGGCAGGTCATGTCAAGGCTGAGCGCGATATCCTTGCTGAGGCAGACAATGAGTGGGTGGTCAAGCTGTACTACTCCTTCCAGGACAAGGACAATCTCTACTTCGTGATGGACTACATCCCCGGAGGGGACTTGATGAGTCTCCTGATCCGGCTGGAGATCTTTGAGGAGGACTTGGCGCGGTTCTACATTGCTGAGCTGGTGCTGGCCATTGAGAGTGTCCACAAGATGGGATTCATCCACCGAGACATCAAACCAGACAACATCCTCATTGACAGGGATGGCCACATCAAGCTCACAGATTTTGGGCTCTGCACTGGCTTCAGGTGGACTCATGACTCAAAGTACTACCAGAAGTGTAAGTCAATAAACACCTGTTTCTACCACTTGAAATATATCATATAGTGTAGGCTTTGAAAGTAGATAATATGGGGGAGTTAAGTTTGTCTTGCCCATCATGGGGTTTGTTTTTATTTTACGTTGTGATAAACTTTTTTTTTGCCGTAATCATCAATATAAAAAACTGCTTGTTTCTAGACTCAATGACATAATAAACAAAATGCTTATGTCTGGATATATTGATTCAAATGATACTCTGAAGTATTAATGTAGATGTCAGCAGGGAAATTTGTAGATGGTATGTCACCCATTTACAGTTGCTGTTGATTTATAACTTGCGTAGATATATGGCATTTTTTGGTTTTGTTCGTTTATTCTGAACTAACATCAAAATGTCAGGTGCATTAAGAGTGTGATTTAAAGTACCTCATGTATGTGCAGGCATGTTTGACAAGAAAACGAGAAAGCCAACTGGTCGCCGCTGAGCAGCGCCTTCATGTGAGGATTTAGATGTTTAATGCAAAGTATGCTAATTCTTCTCTTACCATGCCACTACAGCTGGGCATGCCAGGCAGGACAGTATGGAGCCCTTCGACACCAACGATGGCGGAAAGTGTCGCTGTGGCCAGCACTTCGGCAAGGATTGCAAAGAGGACGTGGACCTCAAAACGCTCGGACAGCGCCCTCTAAAGACCCTGGAGCGACGGCGGAAACGGCAGCAGGAGAGATGCAAGGCCCACTCCCTGGTGGGGACACCTAACTACATCGCACCGGAGGTTCTCACGAGGATTGATAATGGTAAAGTTCAGGCTCAAGAGCACCTTAGAAAGGGTCGGGCGGGGAAGGGGGTGGGGCAGTGATTTCATCTTGTAGGTAGCTGTTAAAGCAGAACAGAAAAAACCAAAAATTGTTTGCAGCAAGCAAAAGGTACATAAATGCCCCATGGCAGTTGTTAGCAGAATGCTGTAAAAGTGGATATTTTCGCGCTCGGCCGGTCAAGAAGAGTTTCGCGTGTTTTTAATTCCACGAAATCCAGACATCAACTACCGCAACATACGACAAGCAATGATATTTGTATGCTTTTATTTTCGTGCTAGTGTCTGGTTGCATGAAATGCATGAAAATTTAAACACTACCAAAATTTCCACTCTTACAGTAGCTTGTAAGAAAGAACTCTGAAATACAGTGACCTTTTTCAGTATATTAGGAGGCTTACTAATAATTGCTTTGATTTTCATTCATGACCAGTGAATTCTATTTTAATTTAAGCTGCAGTCCCTTTGTTTGATTCATTTATGAGTATGTGATATGAAAAAAAGTGTAACATTTGGCTGAAGTCAACTGATTGTCCAACCTTTCTCCCTTGTTTCACCTTCTCTTCCAGGTTACACCCAACTGTGTGACTGGTGGAGCGTAGGAGTGATCCTCTACGAGATGCTGGTGGGACAGCCCCCATTCCATGCCGACTCACCTGCTGAGACGCAGTGGAAGGTACCACTCCATGACCTTCATTCTGAAAGATGAAACTGACCTTTAGAATAAACCCTGTGTGTTCAGAATGGAAAGACGGGTTGAATGTGGTGTCAGTATTTACATTCACAAAATAGAGGTTGATATTCTAGCCACCGCATAAATCAAGGAGAGCAAGGGGTAGGGCCTGTGCTCTTTGGTATACAATTCATATACAGGGTTGCAGAAGTTTCTTGTATTATTAGTAGACAGTCATTGTCGTGAGATTCATGGTCGGAACCTCTTTTCCTTCTTTTCAAATTGGCACAAAACATTTTTATCATTTTGCAGTGTGTCTTGTTGAAACACACTAGGCACGAACCAGTACAGTTGTAATACAATGGCTCACTGAGTAAGCTCAACTTGCTGTGCACAGGTTTCAGGTAGGACATGCATTTTAAAGAGAAAGGTTGATGCATATGTGCTGCCATTACTGAGCAGTTCGTCACATGCATTCAAGGAATATCTTCCATGTAAATGTTATGATGACTGACAATGAATGAATTATTTCTGCATGTCTCTGGTTGTTTATATCAGCAGACAGATAGATGAATTCTCGTCATGGCCCGCTGTTTTTCATTTATTTCACTTCTGTATATCTTTCTTCTTTTTTTTGTGTGTGCAGGTCATCAACTGGCTACAGTGTCTTCACATCCCGCCACAGGCCAAGCTCAGCCGGGATGCCTCAGACTTCATCCTGCGACTCTGCACGGGGCCAGAAGACCGGTTAGGGAAGAATGGCGTCCTGGACATCAAGTCCCACCCCTTTTTCCAGACCATCGATTTTGACTCTAACATCCGCAAGATGAAGGCCCCATACACGCCCACCTTGCGTCACCCGACAGACACCTCAAACTTTGACCCAGTCTCGCCAGAGAAGCTGCACGGCTCAAACTCCAGCACAGACAGCTGGGACAGCAACCCCAGCGAGGCGGAGAGCCACCGCCAGCAGCCCGACCACGCCTTCTTTGAGTTCACGTTCCGGCGGTTCTTTGACGACAACGGGCACCCGCACCCGCTGCCCATCGACATTGATTCGTCGCCGGGACCCGAGCAGATGGAGAGGTCGGAAGGGGACGGCGCCGCGGCGCAAAATAGCCTTGACATGCAGGAGATGGTGTACGTTTAGCAAGCACCCTTGTCTCACCAAGCGATGTCCGTCATTCAAAATTCTACCATGTGTACTTCATGAGTGATGAGGAGACGGTGTGTCTCCCCCCCCCCCACCCCCACAGGACATTGATGTCTTCTCATCTCATTTCTATTGCTATCTTCATGTACCTTTTAGAATTTGCAGCACCCGTCCAGGACGAAACACTGCAGACTTGTGTAATAACGCTGAGAATGCAATACTCTGTGAGAACCATCATGTAGAAATTAGTTTGTCAAGAGAAGTTGATTTACAGGACATTGATTAGCCATAGAAATCAATTGCGAACTAAAAGTTTGCAAAATGTCTAGTGGGTTGGGGTTGACATGCCATACCATCAGTATGTAATGGCATTTGATCAAATAGATTAGTTCCAAGATTATGTAGTTGGCAAAGAACGTAATGACCACAGTCATTGTGAATTGCATGGTTTTTGTGTAGCAGTAATTAGCATCATCCATATTTTCTACTTGGAGCTGTGGGGGGCTTCAGACATCAATACATTGGAATTTGTATCGCGAGTGAAATCAGAGTACTACAATGTATATCATTGATAGCAGACATCTTTTGCTCAGGCCAATAGTCAAAGGCGAATGTGGTGAATATTCTTGATTGATGTTTCTTACCGCATACCTTACGATTGATCAGGTTTGCGTTTTTGTGTGATCCGGCCGAAAATACGCTCACACAAACACATGCACTGTGTTGGCAAAAGTTTTCATGCTGGTATTGCTCACAAGTACCTTCTGTCGTGAACAAGGCAAAATGAAGTGTATTTGGGGTAGTTTTATGGACAACCTTGGATTGCTCATATCTTTTATTCGACCGTACTAGGGACTGCCTGATCTAGGAGTATGCTTCATATGTCGTTAGTGGTTTGATGGGTTAGATGAGACATGCCTTCTAGCCATTGATTAGTAAAATAATAATAAAATTGTCAAACTTGATGAATATTATTTAATATCAAGTGAAATACTGGTAGATGCTGCCGGGGCAGAACGTATTCATTGAGCCTTTGAAAATTCCTTGGCATTTTTACCTGCGTACTGATCAGTACTTAAAACCAGTTCTGCTATTCGAAAGTGTATTCAGTGGTAGATTGCCTGAAATACAAGTAATTGCGATTTGCTTAAAAATCAAGTACTACTGCAGGTATTCAGCATAATTCATTAGAATGAGTCACAGATGCAGTACTTCTGGTTTTTTCTTCTTCGTTTTGTTTCCTTAGATTTTTAATGATGCTCAAAAAAAGAAGAAGAAAAGAATAGACAACAGCAAGTGAAGATGACCAAAGACAAATTTTAATTCAGTTTTTCTTGAGGAAAAATATGTTTTGGTTTCAAAGTTGGTGACTTAAACTTATTGATTGCATTGCTTATAACAGACTGATGTGTACATGCTCAAGTATATTTTGCAGGGTTCCGTATGTTAAGAACATAGACAGTAGGGGTTTTATTTTGACTGTGTTTGAAGATACCATGACTTCACTTGCATGGTACGTGGAGAGAGAATGTCATGTGACAGATTGACTTCATTGAAGATAGATTGATTCTAATGAGTTGCAAAAGATAAAGCTTCTGTTTATTTTAATTATTTTAATGGGAGAAATAAGGATAATGGATAGTGCTAGAATGGCTTAGATTTTGAAACAATAAGCAGCAATCATTTTGAAAGTCATTGTGAAGTGATTTCAGTTTCAAGACACAAGAAGGTTAATTTTTTTTTAAGGGTCATCTATCTTCTTTTTTTTTTTAAAGGGTCAGTCCTTTCTTCTCCCGTGGCAAATCATGACTATTCGGAGATAAGAGAGATATATCCATATTGGTAATGGCTTGTCTCCCATATTCTAATGGTCGGACATCAGGTATTTAGCATGAGTGAAAACAAACCTACTATTGGTGTATCTTTGCGTCAAAATATTCTACTTTTCTTCCATAATTTGCTTTGAAATTCCATGAAACTGTCAGATATGGTTCTTCTTTACAGTTCTGGTAGCCACAATAGATTTTATTGACAAATTATAGGAAAGAATGGTAGGTCGAGGATTCTGAACACCAACGCACTGCTCGAGCTCTGCACATGTACTGTAGTGCAGGCGAGCTGTTTGTTTTCACTACAGCTATACCGGAAGTGACGCATGCTAGACTATGAGAATCGGGACTTGAAAAAGAAAAGTTTGATTCATCTTCGTGTTGCTTGTGTCCACAATCAAGACAACATGGATGGTCAGGGCTTTGTCCCTACAACTGAAAGTAAGCTTTATCAAGTTTTCAGTCTTTATGACAGGGTGATTTTATAAATTTGCAAGGTAGAGTTGTAATAGAAGACTTTGGTCTGCACTTATGTTAGTCATTACTAATATAGGCCTAGGTATGAGTCACTTGAAGTGTTATCTGTGAGCTGTTACCCCCTTGGACACTGCAGTCTATTCCTTCTTGAAAAGCATAGAATTAGTCAGAGGGGGAGCCAAATAATTTGAAAAAACCCATGAGGTATTTATGTTTGCTATGAGCACACTTACAGTGAACACTTACACACAGATTAGCTTAAACAAATTCTATACAGAGATGGTTCAATATGAGCGTTTCGGTTTTGGAGACAGAAAATTTGTACGATCACTGATGTTGCTGGAGTGGGTGAATAGTCTGAAAAGTACAATTGGAAGGTTTGTCAGGCTGTGAATGTCTGTCTGTCTGTGTTCAAGGACTGTCTTCTGTTTCTTTTGTGCTGCTTGTACAAAATGTTATGCAATCGCATGTCTATATTTAAGGATATAATTTTTACCGTTATGTTTGTATGTATGTATGTCTGTCTGTCTGTCAGTGTTGTCTGTTGATGGATTTTTTTTTTCCTCCCTGTCCTGAGCTGTTGAATGTTGTAAATACTTCACTGTACAAGGGGCATCTAGTGGGCACAGCCCATAGCTCTGATGGACACGGTCTCTAACTGTAGAAAGGATATGACAATCTGTTACGTTTCACTGATGCTGTGGGAGATTCTTCTCTGCTCTGTAAGCTCGTTATTCTGGCAGCAGTCACAAGATAGATCATTTTTGCTAACTGCGCGGTAACTACCGGGAGTGAATCACGACTTTTTTTTTTCTCTTCATGTTCCTCCCATTTCAAGTACACAGTAATTCTGATGTAAAGGGTAGGGAAAAGTTGAGAACTAGCTGAATACGTTTCATGCATCCAATGTTCATAAATCAAAGTGATGTGTATCATGTGTACTGCAGACCATGCATATTTTTTAATGGTTTTTTTTTCTCTATTTTTTTTTCTTTCACCACATTTTCACGATTATGGCTTTGGAAAGTCACACATTTTGCAGCCTTGGATTTGGTGTGGTGATGTTCTTTTATCATTTATCTTGCTTTTATTTTCAAACAATTACAATATATTTCTCACAATGGAGTGTTTTTTACCAATGTATAATTTTGGCATTTTGACTGTCGTAGGATGTGTAATTTAGGTGGATTAAATCCGTACTGAAAAAAATTCACACAAGTCTTTATGGTGTAAAAAGCTTCAGAGCCAAAGAGTTGCTTGTTTTAATGAACTGTGTAATTACAAGAAGAAAATATTTAAAGATAATGTAAAATGTGAAAAGCATGAAACAAACAGTACATATCTGACCACATTGTCAAATAATGTAGCATTTGTAGAATATTGAGCCGAAATATATTTGTGAAACTACTGAGATTACCTTGTGCATGGAAAACATTCATGTTTTCTCTTTTGTACAATGAAATTCTTCATGACCAAAAGAGCAAGTAATTGTATATTTCTAACAGGATCTATACATAAAACCCTTTGAATATTTTAAAAATATCGTCAGAGGGGTTGAGGTTTGGTAAATATTTGATACCCCGTACTGCTGTTTTATAATTAAATATTTCATGTGTAGGAAGCACTTTGGGTCATTATTGTATATGTGAATATTAGGAGATACTGTGTACATGCAAAGAAATAAAGAATGGAACATGTCCACATGACATTAAAGTATTGTCATCACTTTATTCTTTTGTTCTGCTAATGTGGGAGAAGAGGGTTTATATCAGAGACAAGTAGACTTGTTCTACAAATTTTCATACAAACTTTAACACAAGACAGACTAGTTCCAAGTTTTATTTTTACAACATGAAAATACCTATTAAGCTATATGGAGTGAAATCTGAGACTGGTTCCTACTTGAATTTAAGAGAACAAGATGGAACATTTTCTTATAACATGGACAAAAGGGCATTCAGTGTGGGCAGTCCTTAAAAGGTGCCCCAAGGGAATGTCAGATTTGCAACAGGAATTCATCTTGAATCATCGGCAGCTATGTCACAACCTCCATGGCCTGGTAGCCAAACAAGCACACAACTTGAACTGACATGCTTGCATCCACAAGTTCACACATGAATGCACACACCATAGCTGAAGTCAATACAATATCGAGCTTGTCTCTTTCACTTCCTTCATACTGTTCAGATTAAAAACATGCACCTGTAATTAAAGGGGAAATCCAGTCCAAATATAAGTTAGTCTGATATTAAGAAATAGTGAAATGTTACAAGTTTAATGGTAAAATTTTGATCGAAATCGGGTGAAAAATAAGGAAGTTTTGAAACTTCAAAGTTTTGCTAAGTTTTCAGGAAACGGTTCTTGAATGGTCAAAATATATACAAATGGCAAAGTGAGCATCTCATCCCCTCACAATTTGCCATGTAGTTTGTACATAAAATTTTGAAATTTCCATTTTTTCATTCAAACGCAATTGCGCCCGAGGCTCAAATCTTGGTATATCTAATTGATCACTATTCTGAAATTATTCAACCAGGAATAATATCATGTTTCAGACTTCAATGACAGAAATATTGAATTTTTTCAATTTTTTTTACACTATCAATGGAAAATTGTGAGGGTATGACATGGTTAGCTCACTCATTTGCATATTTATATCCACTGTACGAGAACTGTATTGCAGAAATAAGCAAAACTTCAAAATGTCACAACTTCCTTATTTTTCATCCAATTTCAGTCAAATCTTTATCATTGAACTAGTAAGATACATGTATTACTCTTTTCTATCAGACTAACTTATATATGGACTGGATTTCCCCTTTAAGCAAAACTAGGTTGAAAATTACAGTGTAACTGCCTTGTGAATGGTTGGATATGATAAAACTCTTGTATAGCAAGGTGATTATGGAGGCCCAATTCTTTTCTCTTTCTTTTTCTTGCCTTTGCACCCGTGGTTCTTGGCATCAGTAGTCATGTGTGAAAACATGCTGTCTTTTACTGATAGCTTCTGTGAATGTGTTTGTGCAGTGGATTTCCGTTTCCTCCTCATTTTATTGTATTAGGCATGAAGTTATTGGCAAGAGAGGTGTATGAAATTCCAATGTGATGATTCTAGTTTGCACATTGGTTGTGGTTGAGAATTAGACATCATCCAACAATTTCTACGCTACATCAAAGTGTGAAACACTGCTTCAATTACACAAACTATTTTACATTGAATTTTTCTGTGTATGTGTTGGTGGGGGCACACACACACACACACACACACACACACACACACATGCATGTTACATAATGCATGCTTTATCTTTCCTCACACCTGTGCTCCTTGGAAAAGTACATACTAGTACATTAATCAGTTACATTTGTCACAGAATGTGTTTGTGTATGTGTTGTGTGTGTGTGTGTGTGTAAAGTTTGTTTTGTTTAATTTGTTTTCTTTTGTTTTGTTTTGTTTTGTGTTTGTTTGTTTGTTTGTTTTTTTTTTTTTTTTTGGGGGGGGGGGGGGGAGGGGAGAGGTTTGACAGGTGTAAGGGAGGAAAACAGGGTGCAGGTGATAAAACAGACATAGAGGTACCAGGTCAGGAGGGGGCAGCTGCAGAGAGCTACATGGGGGAGGGGGGAGTTATGTGCTGTTTCCCTCAAAACTGTGTACAGATATCCAGAGTCCCCACCCCCCCCCCCAAAAAAAAGAAGAAGAAAATAATACCAATAAATAAGTAAATAGATAGATAAATAAAAAGTATATATATGTAGTATATATATCTTTTTAGGTAGAATGAGCACTTTAAAAAGTCTATTATCATTAATAAATAAATAAATAAATGAATAAATAAATGATAAGAATAATAATCCTTTCACCTGTTGATAGAGTGTATTTGGGTAGACATGCCCATTTTTTTGGAACAGTTGGATCAACAGATCCACCTACATTGTATACGCAAGAGTGAAATTTTGTAGAAATCCACGTACAAGCCAATGAACAATGGTGCATCCATGTCATAAAACAGCAACTCCCAAGGGCAGATCAAAGATTTAATAAGATGTAATAAAATGTAATAAAAAACATTTAAAAATCATATTGTTTGAATGGACTATCAAATCACATTCAAATATGCACTGCTGGGCATTTGCTCCCATGAATTAACTGCATGCTACATGTATTACAGTCAAACATAGATTCTACCCACAAACATAACCCTAACCCTCATTCTCCCATCAAACTAAACCTGAAACCCTCTCACAACCCTAACAGTCGGAAGAGCAAATGTTGTGTCACCATGCATTCATATGGGGTATCTTGACAAGCACACACACAAACACACACCTACGCATACACAGAGAGCTTACTAATGAAAATCATATCACACTTTACAAAGAGATATTCACATTTAATACGTACAGACACTTTATTGATATATTTCTTTTTTCATTCTGTCTCTTCTTTAACGACATCACAATGCTTTGCAATTCATGTTTCACTACCACGAAACATAATCTCTTCTGAAACAAGGATACTGTGGAATCAAATATAGCATAATGCCTCAGGCATCCTTCAGGGTAGAGGCATGAACATTGAAAGAACAGCAAGAACACCACAAACGAAGGATGTAAATTCAGGGTTGCCAACATAGCATATCAATATCAGGATGATCACAAACAGCTATTGGTGGGGACACATGCATCTTGATAGGCAAGAATAATTCCAAAATCAGGGGGCTTTGCATATTAGTAACAGAGACTCCAACCCATAGCACCTTCTGATCTGGAGATTCTCCCGCCTGAAACCCCTAGCAAACGGGAGACTCCAAGTTGATGTGTGCGAAGCGCGAAATTTCTAGGGTTCTAGATGCCCTCTGGTGTTATCTAAGGCTTATTTTTTCAACATACAATAGCTATAAGTAAGAAATCCTTTCCAACGGGAGACACAGAGCCAGGGCGGGAGAAATTAAATCTCAAACGGGAGAACGGGAGATTTTGCAAAAATGGGTTTTCGGCGGGAGATCTCCCGTCGAAAACGGGAGAGTTGGAGTCTCTGTAGTAATGGAATTTATTTGCCAAGACATGGAGGAAGTGTAGAAAAAGTGCAGAATTTACACAATACAGTATGTCCCCCCCCCCCCCCCCAAAAAAAAAAAAAAAAAAAAAAAAAAATGATAACACCCAATATGACTAAACTGCCTAAAAGACATTGCAGGGTCTTAAAATATAACATCTTAGCTCTATTTTGCAGAAAACCCCATTCAATTTGGTTAAAGGGAAGGTAAACCCAAAGAGCAATGTGGATTGAGTGAAAGCAGCAACATTAGTAGAACACATCAGTGAAAGTTTGAGAAAAATCGGACAATCGATGCAAAAGTTATGAATTTTTAAAGTTTTGGTGTTGGAACCGCTGGATGAGGAGAATACTAGAGGATATGACGTATGAGTGGACAACAATACAAAGACAATATAAAGGATATTTAACAAAAATTCAATTTTCTAGAATTATGAAAGAGCAGTGGACCAACCGCTTTCAGAAAGCAGGGGGAATAATTGCTACCCTTAACATATGTCAATATCAAGTTGATGGAATTTGTAATTTTCATGAAAAATGGATTTTTGTAGTATTTTCTTTATATTTTCTTGATATTGTAGTCCACTCATACGTCACAACCTCTAGTAGTCTCCTCATCCAGCGGTTCCAACACCAAAACTTTAAAAATTCATAACTTTTGCATCGATTGTCCGATTTTCTTCAAACTTTCACTGATGTGTTCTACTAATGTTGCTGCTTTCACTCAATCCACATTGTTCTTGGGGTTTATCTTCCCTTTAAGCGGTCACAGAGAATTGTGGATTGTTGTAAAGTATGTCATGAGTTTGACTCTTCCAAGTTTAGCACTTCGATGCTCTTGTGTGTGAATACAGTAGACAGAACTTGGAGGGAAGAGATTCCTGACATCCTCTACAAAATTCCTCATTTCTCTTTGACCACTGAAGCAAATCAAATGTGGGCAATGAGTTATAGTTTCATACCCTGAATTTGTATTTAGATTGATTCACTATTTTTAAAGATATCATTGCGGAGTAATTTTTTTGGGGGGGACACATGGTATATAGCATACATCTCAATTTTGAATACTAGAGTGGTAATATCAAACATTCTGACTGAAGTTTGCGGATGGGCATATTATTTCTTTCGCAGTGTGCAAACATTTGTTCGCACACTTCAGTGTTGTTGTCATCATCATAATGTTTGTCTTCTATTTTCCCTTGCATCAAAGCTATGAAATCTTCCAAATTCTAGCAAAGCGGTTTGACTCCTATGCACAATCCTCACATAAAATGAATCTAGGAAGTACAACTCTGATCCTATAACCATGACCATAGTACTTGCCAAGGACCATGAAGAGAGGCTATTTGAAGATTGATTCTACATCAACAAATCTGAAGTTATCACTGTGTACATGTGGGTGAGAGATATAGCAGTGGGGCATTCAAAGCATTAGCCTTCGCTGTAGCAAAAATTTGCTGATTAGAAAGTAAACTGAAGAACCATTTTAATGAAAACTTAATTCACAGGCTTACCACCCAAAGTGTAATCACTCTTACAAAATGGTCCACATACTATAACTCTTTCAATTAAGTGTTCGTACAATGCTTTCACATACTGATATATGTCGGTTACAGACATTAACTATGCAACAGGAGTGTATTGTGATATGAGTAACTCGCACTATTGTCTACCCATTACAGTATGCAAGATATTATGTAGTAAAAGCAGAATTGGGTATGATCATAGAGACTGGCATGAGTTGAATATACTGGACCAAAGAACAGGCTCTAGAACTCATCGTATATTCAACTTATGTTGAAGTCATATATTGGGCATTCAGGACTGTGAAAAAGTCAGGACTTGCATCGTAGCTGACTGTTTTTCACTTCTTGGGTATTGACTTCTACAAAGCTGACTGCATTTCGCATGAGTCCAATGAACAACAAAAAGTACTTCTCCCAAGTTATTCATCCCCTCTGCTGATGTACCGACATCCACAAGTACCTTACTACCAAAGCTGTCTGAACAGAATCACTTCACTGAGAAGCCCTGGTGGCCCAATGCAACCATAACTGACCGGGCAGGGCCCTCACAACCAGGCGGGGCCTTCACCACCAGCCCGGCCCCCTCGACGTTCAGCGGGCATCACCTGCCGGAGATGCGGGGCACGTCCTTCTCGGCGACCAGCGGGATGACCTTGAAGGATTTGAAGTACTCCAGGATGTTCTCTGTGTCCTTCAGGTCCACCTTGTATTCCTTGGACAATCTCTCTGCCGAGTACTCCTGGAACATGGAATTGAAATACAAACACAGATAGACAGACTGACAACAGGGTCAGGACATGCAGGCAATGCAGCAACCATCCATTTTATGGAATATTTTTAATACAGGGGAACCTTGCCATATCAAGGACCTACAAACCATGACAATTGCCTTGCTATGTCAGGTTTCTCACGATATCAAAGCTACAAAAAAAAAAAAATAAATAAATAAATAAAAGAGAAAAGAAATATAAAGAGCTGGGACCTGCAAATTAGCCATGCTATATAAGGATTTTGTTATCTAACCTCTAAAAAGAGGTTCCGCTGTATAGCTGCAATAAGCTGACCTCCCAATTGTTAGCAATACATGTACATACTCTAGGCAAGTAAAAGCTATGACACAATATGCTGAAAGAAAAAGGTAGTGCATGTTAATGATTTAATGACAAATCTTTCCTCTACTCTACCTTTTATAGACCAGAATTTGATCTGACAAATGCTTCTTTTTCTTCTTTTTTTCTGAATGATTCTAGAGTAATACATTTAGAAACAGAATTTTGATCCTGAGCCCAGTTTCATTAATCAAAGGATGTATCTAAGAAATGCCTTGTCATAAGAAATAAAAATGCCATGACCCTATCTGCACCTTTCCATGTATAAATCAAATAAAGAGGCTGATGTGATGATGATTACATGGAAGCATGGTGAAGACTTTTGGACATTCAAACTGTCACACTGTAACTTATTAGTATGTTTCAAATATCATTCCAACCTCCGCTGCTCCATTGCCATAAAATCATCAGGTCCGCTCATATGTACATGTATTTACTCCTGAAGAGCATTTCACTACTCATGACGTCCAGACTTAAGCATTACAACTGGAAAACAACACAGTATTTTTCTCGATGAAAGTTCATGTCCAGGAAGTACAAAAGTGATATTAACTTTGCCACAAGTTCATGAGAAAGTATGACTTTGTGTCTAATCCCTTTGCACTAGTTCGCACTACCATTTTCCAGTAGGCTGGCAACATAATGGTACATGCTCGCCCTGTTGTGATTCTCACTGACCTCCTTGTTCTGGCGATGTTTGGCCAGCATCTCCAAAGCCTGCCCGACAGACAGCCGACCCTCGGGGATAGTGTCCGGCTCCAGGAAGATGCTGGGGGAGCCCAGCTTTTGCTGCCGGTTCTGAGGCAGGGGACGCGCCTTACGCTTGGCCTCAGCAGCCATGTCCACATCCATCAGACGCTGGGGGCAAAAATTTCATGTGGAATTTCAATTTCTATTTCCTTCGACATGAATGATGTAAACGCTGATGGTTTAGAAGAGACTACAAATGTGAGAACTGAAGAAAAGCTATAAAATATCACAGCATGTTTCCTTTTCAATACAATAGTTACATTTTATCTTATGCAAGGTCAAAGATTTCAAGTCAATAATCATCTGAATATCCCTTTTCAAAACAGAGCCTCCTTACATTTTCATACAAGTTAAATGCTGTCACTCAAATCAAACAGAAATTCCTGAACATCGTTTCTTTTTCACTAGGCTATGTCATTACTTCCAGAAGGCAACACATTCTTACCAGTATGTGATCATATAATCTTTAATAACAATTTGGAAAATATCAAAATGTCAATTGTGAAATTGAATTTAGTCAGAGAGATGACTTTTAGCAACTTAATTGCAAAACAAAACATAATATTTCAGAATCCCCACAGGAAAGCTTAAAAACTATGGATATTTTCAGTACTTAGTAAAATTCTTCATATTTCACATGGCTCCTGAATTCGATAGCTTGCATATCAGCCGAGGCAAAATCAGTTTTATGGCAAATGTGGTGTAAGTGTATTCACTTTATCTACAAAAGTGCCAGTGAGATGACTGCAAGATACCGGGGATTGAGTATCAGCTGGGGTCTTGGGAGTATGGAGAGGGATTTGTTACATGTCAAGAATGTGACCTGACCTTTCCTTCTACTTCCTGTGACATGACCTTGACATCTTTCAGCATTCCCAGCAACCTCTCATCTTTCACCTGCTGCCTCTCAAGGATCTCTGGATTCTCTGTGAAAGCAAAATCAACAAGAAATGACACAAATATAGTCACTGTGACAAACAGGTATGAAACGCACAATATGTGACCCTGCACCTCAAAACAAACAAAAAGTCGCCAGACATGAATTTTTAGTTAAGACCATATTCTGAAAGAGCACACTTTAAGCTTTAAAATGATGTATAACTCAAATGAAATGGACTCTCCTAACCTATCTAAATATTGGAAAGAAAGCACAAACTCAGGAAAAGTGTGAACTGAGAAAAGAGGCTCTGAAGTACAGTGTCTATTCAAGCGCTTAATCTTTACCATTTAGAACCGTGCTGGCTGTGCGATGAATGGGACAAAAAACAGGAAGTAAACCACCAGAGTAACAACAATGAAGGAATTATCAGATTAAACTGAAATTAAGCATGCCCCATTAACACATTCTGTCCATAATTAATGCCAACTTTCAAAGCAGTAGCACTACCCTTTTAAAAGTTATTACAGTTGAAAGTGAAGAGTGTGGACAAGGTTTTTCAGAAATGAAAAAGGGATTCTAAAGACACACCTAATCACTCCATTCTACCAAAAAAGTTCAAGATAAACTGCTAAAAAAACACACTTTCCTGCCCGTTTTATGATACCAAATTTTAGCATAATGTAAAAGAAGACTTGCTCTTTCAGAAAATATGAAAAAGTCAAGATCGGCTAGGATGACCCAATTCACTTATTTTCAGTCCTCATGCAAAATCAGAGTGTGCGACTTTTTGTTTGTTTTGAGGTGCTCGGTCAAATATACCTAATCAATGGCAAATTACACTATATGTATTACTGGCAAAATATACTTTTATGCCTGTATGTGGAAACCAGCAAAGAAACTTGACCAATTGTGTCAAAATTGCAAACAAATATTTTCCAAATGGAATGAAATCACTCTTTGGAATTTGAATTGGACAGAATTATGAAAAGTGCCAGGTCTGGCTTCAACAGTATCATCACGGAGTATCTGTGTGAATAACAAATGATGGCAGTTTCAGGTTTGGTAGGGCCCTACACAGTGCTAACATTAACAAGTGGTGTGTGTGTGTGTGTGTGTGTGCGCGTGTTTAAATAGAAATACTCAATGGACCAATGTGTTACTATCCTATAATAAGCAACAAAATCTACACCTCTCACAATTCAAATCCAACGTGTTCCAAATTAGTTGAGTGATACGATGCTTGTTAAAGGAGATGGCTAGTACCGGTAACTGATCAGTGGGAATCAGTGGGAATGCTCGGGATGATTGTTCCAATCCTTGTGGGATTCATTAATGAGTACATTATATATATCTATTGTTGTGTGAAAATTATTTGCTTCAGAATGGTCTCATATTCAAGTAATGTGCAGTTCAATGTTTCCAGGTTTGCATGCCTGTACAGTGACAGGGCGATCGTTAATGGCCCAGTTTTCAAAACGTTAACGATCACCCCGTCACTGTACAGGCATGCTAACCTGGAAACATTGCACTGCACATTACTTGAATATGACTCTGAGATCATTCTGAAGCAAATAATTTTCACACAATAGATATATAATGTACTCTTAAATGAATCCCACAAGGATTGGAACAATCATCTCAAAGCATTCCCACTGATTCCCTATGATCAATTACTAACCATCCCCTTTAAAATGTACTGTAAAACACACACACACACACACACACACACAACAAAAAAAAAAAACAACACAGAAATATTAGCATGCATCTTAATTTCATGAGCCAAAATTTGCAAAATTAAAAGGCACACAATAGTCCTTGTCTACACTACATGAATTAACATCAGTAGCAATTCATGAAAATTTCATGCCGGAAAAAAAAAAAAAAAGAAAAGAAAAGGCAGGTGGCTCCAATTTGCAAAATTGTCATGCCACAAAATTATCTTGCATTACATTATTTGGTGAATTTTTAACTTGAGACAAGCGCATGTCTACCTCGATATTGATGGACACAGTCACATAACTGCATTTCAGATTTGTGCTCACTTGATTAAACTCATTAAAGATTTATAGAGCTATCTATAACTTTTGTGTGTTCTGACATCCGTGAAAACATCTACACGCCTGGCTCAGCTCAGTGCATCTCTACAGTTTAGTACATTGTATTACAAAGATTTACTTCTAATCTCGTCATAGGGGCAAGGATCCGGGAGGTAATCATCACCACTCACTCGGCCTGGCGAGCTGGCCTGAGCGCCTGCGCCTGGCATGGGGTCGAGTCCGTTTCATGAAACTGAAAGTCTTATTAAGTTTTGACTCTTGAGAGACTTTTTGCTCACGAGACACACTTCGTTTGAGAAGAGAATTCATGAAATGGACTTTACTTCTCTTTTCTCATAGCTACATATGATGGGCGAGTTTGGCCGTTTTGGATTTATCTAAAGACATATTATTTGTGATGACTTCTCGCTGTCTTCATGAAACTGACCCCACCAAGTGATTAACACACCTCGTCGCGTCGCCACCTGTCCAAGCCCAGCGCCCAGGCCGCCCCGGCCCCGCAGCGCGCGGCAACCCACGCGGTAAGCAAAGCTATTCCACCTAGCGAAAGATGCACGGTACCGGTACCTACCTCTCTGATATTCGGCAATTTTTTTGGCTGTGCTAGGATGTTTGGGAGATGGTCTCACTTTCTCTTGGTCAATCAGACGATGTGCCCGGTTTTCCACGTTGAAATTTGTTGCTGCACGGCGTAATGCACCACCCATCTTTGCACTATTTCTAATTTTCAACACGTACCGTCACTGCGGCAGCGTGTCGGCCATTGGTTTCGACTTATTACATACCTTCGTATGGGCAAGATTGCGTAAGATCCGAACGGCAATGCCGCTTGCTTTACAACTTTCGTGGACTGTCCTGGACAACTCGACCTCAAAAGGCTCAGCCTCAGACACGACGACCGTACTCCTTGCCAAGTTGGTGCTTTGCTGTTCAAGAGCGTGATCGGTTTATTTGTTGAAAAAAAAAAAAACATCTTCAGGAAAGGCACATCTTCTTAGATTTGAAATGAAAAAGACATTAACTAATGTCACTATTATATAAAGTAAAACACGACCTCGCCTTTGCCTTGTGAAGGAAATAATTAAGTCCATATTATGTTAATTGTCTTTAACTATGGACTGTAAGACGGTTTCATAAGACAAGAAGTAAATTTTCTTTGTTCATATAATATTGTAGGTCGAGATGGAACCTTTTCCTTCAATCTAATTCAATTCTGTAAACTCTGGAAAAAAGTTCAAAGAGCAATTTGATATCATATTCGGCACTATTTTCATAGTGAAGAAAGTCGAACTATTTCATCTAAATTTGAAAGAAAGGCGTGGAATTTTATTTGATAGTCTCATGATAATGTTTTCACCCAATATTGATAAGGTCCCTATTAACAGTATTTAATCTAGCTGACTTGATCAACGGAAATGTTATAAACTCACGATTTTTCGATTCTAGCAGAATCTTCGTCAGAGGCAATCTTTATCGTCTTCGTCAGAGGCAATCCTTATCTTCTTCTTTGATGTTGCCTCCCTATTCATCTTTTCCTTCATAATGGTTGCCCCCTTGATCCTCATGTTCATTACTGACCCTCCTCCGCCTTTTAAAAGGCCTTTTATTTTGTCTGTCCATGCACCCTCCTGCTCTAATCCCCCTCCCTTTACCTGTTGGGCTCCTTGCCCATGACTTCCCACCCTCTCCTTTGTTTTCTTTGTTTTGTGTACCCAGCCTGTCCCTGTCTGTTCTTGTTGTGTGAAGTCCTTATATGTGATTGCCCTTGCTTGTTTGTCATTTTGCCTCTGACAAAGATTCTGCTAGGATCGAAAGCTCAGGCCCCTTTTGACTCCATTTTACTTCATTGGCTCGCCTTCATTGGACAAGCAGCTTTCAGCAGCTTTTTTTGCTACAAACTCACGAGTTTGACGGTTGGTGTTGATATTTCATCGAGCAATCACTGATTAGTGGCAGTCAGGATGTCACCTAAGTCCCAGTTGCACTTGTTACTGCCCTGTCCCGTAAGGTTACTATTTTGCAATTCAAAAGTACAGGAATTCATGTGATTGTATTAATTTATTGTGTATAAGGACTTAGTAAATTTCAATCCTAATTTCATTTAAAAAGAAGAAAAGTAAGGGACATAGAGGCTTATAAAGCAATATTACATCACCTCCAATTATGGTCTTGGATGATCAACACTCTAGTGGTTGTGACTATATTGTTTTGTTTTCTTAAATAACTTAACCCAAACAAAATGATTTGAAGTTTGTTTAAGAAAAAAAAAACATACTTGTTTTGTCCTTATTATTTTTATGCATTTGACGGTTGTAAATGCTGAGATAAGGTCCACTCCATCTTCAGTTCATCATCAATATTTCACAGACATAAATGTTCACACAAAACTATCACATTGATAACTCACTTAGCTATTGTCGAGTCTGGGCTCACATTGCGGAAAGAAAAACTCCTTCTTTCAGTGGGAACGAAACTGATGTTTTTACTTCAACAGCAAAATTACTGTCATCCTCTTGTATAGGCCTACAAATCTGATCCAGTACAACAATTTAATGCAATTTATGAGTTTTATTTATGTCCGATCCGTTGCCATGCCAGTTTGATGCAAGTTTTTTTGTTGTTTTCTTTATTATTTTGTCAACAAATTAAACAGCCCGGTTGTTGCAGCAATTACAGCACGATCAAGCCGTCAAATGTAAGGGTCGTCTTATCAAGGGTTGGGTTGTCCTAAGGTCGAGTTGCATAGCTCCGTATGTCTGCTGCTGTTGAACCTCCTCAAACTAGAGATGGCGCTATGAAACATCAGACATTTCTGGCACTGGCGGCAGAGAGGCCTTCTTGTCGGTCGCTTACACAAA
The DNA here is from genome assembly GCF_964275005.1 of Diadema setosum. Lineage (NCBI taxonomy): Eukaryota > Metazoa > Echinodermata > Echinoidea > Diadematoida > Diadematidae > Diadema > Diadema setosum. The sequence continues at coordinate 31,411,443 of NC_092703.1, forward strand.
AATTTGGTGCCCAATTTTCATGAAGAACTTTACTTCCATAAGAAAACCCTTTAACCCTTTCTGTGTCTTTGAGTCATTTACGAACAAAATAGTAATGGTCAGGAAATTTATATGGCACACAGAGGGTTATTGCTTTAAAGTGACATTCGTGTCCAGTAAAACTATTATGATGAGAAAGAGTAAAATTACATATTATTTACAAAATTACAACAGTCAAAATTTGATCAAAATCGGATAAAGATTAGGGTCGTTATGACATTGGGAAGTTAAGCTAATTCATGCAGTCTATATCCATACAGGCTATATAGTTCTCATTCTGTTGATATGAATATGTAAATGAGTGAGCTGATGATGTCATAACCAATATTTCATTGTTGCCTTATAAGAAAGCGTTATTCTTTCATACGCAGACTAACCGGTACAACTGCTTTATTCAGACCTCTTCTAATGTATAGTCAAGTCTAGAAGCACCATGTCTTGATTTAGCTATAGTACAGTGTGTTATAGGCCCACGTGGTGCAGCCCCCCCCCCCCCACACACACTTTTTGTGCATACAAAGGAATACATAATGTGTCATCACTTGGGCCCCCACAATTTTTTTAGGCCGGAAGTATGTAAGTGGCACTACATAGAAATAGATAGAGATGTTGAAGTGTGAGCGCGGTAAGGTTATGTTTTTTTTTTTTTTTTTTTTTTTTGCGCTGAGACCCCCCCCCCCCTTCCTCTGACCCCCTTTTTTATTCTTTTTTTTTTTGCTTGTTAGCTCATGAAACCCGGAAGTGCCCCCCCCCCCCCCCACACACACACACACTTTGAAAACGCTCCGCCGGCAATAGAGTTAGGGAGAGAAATATCAGAATATCCCATGAAACTATTTGAACATAGGTCGTAATATGCAACAGTAGATAATTAGAAATAGATTTTTCGTCTCACGTTCCTAATGATAATAATAGTGGGAACCAGCAAAGAAACAAAACATTATGCTAATCGCATGGTTGGAACCGTAGGGCCTACTCACTCGTGGACGTCACTACCTGAGCCTACAGTAATTCTGTATACCCATATAGGCCTATACGCCTTTTGTCATTCCCCCAGAGAGAGAGAGAGGGAGCCATGCAGGAGAGGGGCGAGAGGGAGGGAGAGAGGGAACGTAAACCTCAAACAAACTCTGACTTACCAATCAAAATATTTACATTGAAAACAAAGAACATTTAAATATCAAACATTTGCTATTTAGGGACTGCATTTTTGAGTGTGAGGCCCTAGCTGTCAAGACGATGGGGTTCGTGATAGTACCCTCTCGATCCTCTTCCTTTGTTTCCGCTTTTGTTTTTGTTTTTTTTCGTAAGAGCCAAAAGTGTGTATGTGTGTGTGGTGTGTGTGTGTGTGTGTGTATGTGTGTGTGTGTTTGCGTGTGTGTGTGCTTGTGTGTGTGTGTGTGTGCTTTTTTTGTATATGTGCGTTTAGATTGTCGTGGGTAAACTTTTTTATTTCAGGTTGATGAGATTTGGTTAAAATTAAATGGAAAAGTACATTGGTGACATACCTTCGAGAAAGATTTACAAGCATTTTTAAACTGATTTACAGCAGTTATATACATTGGAAGCACAAGATCGACACAGTAATTTCGCCTTCTCACCAGAAGTAACCCAAGATATTTTTCTCCGACCCAGAGTTACAACTCTTATCCCAAAGCTTAGGGAATTTCAGTTTAAACTTCTTATGGTGCACTTTACATAAAAGTTCATCTGTTGAAATTTGGGTTTGTTTCGGATGATCTTTGTTCTCTCGCAGTAAAAGCACTAAGGAAAATTCACATTTATTTTGGGAGTGTAAAAGTTCAGGAATTGTGGCAAATTATTGTTCAGAAATTGAATTTAGAAGAACTGGAAAATATGAATGGGGAAGTTGTTTATACAGGTATATCCGGAAACTCGTTAAAAATCAAAGGATGGAATACAATAAATTGATGATTAAATATATTTTATGATTTAGCGAGATCGAAAGGGGAGGTACCAAAGTTTAATGATGTTATGAAGTATTTTAGGATGTGTAAAGAAGAAGAAAATAAGACAGCGATTAAAATAGGAACAGTTGGAATGCCAGTGTTAAAGTGGGAATATAATGATGCGTGCCGAGGATGAGATGTGATTTTCTTTTTCTGTCTTGATTTTGCCGTATCTGCGAGCTATTGTAACATTCTTGTCGTTTTCCTCTCTATTGCTTCTACCACTTCCACATCACGTCCACATTATGATTAGGATGTATTTTATTGTATGAGAAAAAATGGCAATTTACATGTCAGTCAGAGTTATTCAAGTGTAAATAAAACCTGAAGCCTGGGGATGCATGTTGGCGTTTGTGTGTGTGTGTGTGCATGTGCGAGTGTTTCTCGCAAATGGCTTCGATTTCTTTTTTCTTTTGAGAAGCAGTGGAATATGCCCCTTGTTTTAAGCAAACTATCTATCATGTCCGCGTTTTGCGGGCATTTTGCGAGAATATAGGCCTATGGATGTGTGTTTAAAAAAAAAAAAGCGGATTTGGTTTCTTTGGTTTGAGAGTTACAATGTAAGTTTGACATTATTTTGCACAATGTTTGTGGTATTTTGTCTTTTATAGTGTAAGATTGACATTAAATTTTGTACAATGTTAGATATTGCAGTTTGTCTTTGCATAATGTTTTGTTTTTGTTTCTGTGAAAGTGAATTTTGTGATATGAAATTGAACGAAATTCGAATAAAGAATTAAAAAAAAAAAGTATGTGTGTATGTGGACCCCGCGCTGGTACTTTGTATATGCATAAGCTAAATTTGAAGTTACCGGTGGGCCCTTCATCTGGTGAAAGCTACAGGCCTGTCTAAAGCATTCAATAATCTAATAACCTTTTGTTTTTCAGTTTCGTTGTATAGTGTCGAGATGAGTTAAAAAAAAAGAAGAAGAGAGAAACGGAGTGTCTGTACCAGTGAGATGAGGAGGGATTTTATTACAACCGAGTAAAGGACCCGAGATACTTTTCATATAGTAAGTATTGTTCATATAGTATCAGCATCATACTGAGTATCAATGAGTAAATGTACAATAGTATATAGAAGAATGTAAAATGAATATGTTTTAGTGATATAACAAATTGGTGCTGTTGTTGTTTTGTTCCAGTGTTCCACGTCTTACAAGCTTAGCTTTTTAGTGGAAAACTGTTTCCATCGTTATGATTATTTACTATTTTTGTTGCCATGGCAAAGTGCATTGTTCCCTTTTTTTAATGACATCATTCGTGCATATACTTTATATTGTACTTGAAAAAAAATGCCTTTATCAGACGAATGTAAGACAAACTGAAAAATTGTACCACTTTGGATCGTGTTCCCTTTTTCTTTTCTTTTTTGATGATGGAAATAAATCAACTATTGAATTGAATACATGATGAAAAGTGAATTGATGATATCACTCTTGTATGACAATGATTGGTTTCTTGATACACTTGGGTCTATCGGTTTTTTGTTTCATGTTTATCTCCATTCATTATTATCTCGCTACATGCATGTACAATATCCGTACTATTATAGACCTATTAATTTTATATTTTGCCTATTATGATACTAGTAAATCAAAATGATGAAAGGTGGGTATAAAACACGACAAATGTGAGTCTGAGTCCGCGTTGCCACACCGAAAAGGCGTGTCCCTCGGGTTTCGCGCGTTTGGCTCAGAATCGATAACGGATCGAATACAGTACATTGTACATGGTACCATAAACGGCGCGGCGGACCTCAACAGTACCTCTGCAATAATCTCGTACGCACGCACGGTACGCACGCACTGCGCGCTCACTGTTTTTGTGTACGTTACGTTCGCATTGTGAACAATGCAACCTAAGCTGCGTACACCCTTTGAATGCCACCGGCTTATATCGGGAATCCAGTAACGTTATTTAGCGTGATTTAACATACATTGTTTTCCGATTAAAGAGCCTTAATCTGCTGTTAAACCTGCTAAAATGGCTAACGGGATGTACTACCTAGCTGTTGGTCTTGGGCTGTTCGCTGTGCTCATGGGAACTTTGAAAGTAGCACCGATAGAACCGGCACATGGGACACAGGTATGTGAGGGATCCACAATGGAGTGTGGTGGAGTGTTCATGCATGCAGAGTTGATTTGCAGGTACTACAGTACGGTACAGGTGGTGGTGGTTTTACCAGGGTAGGCGCGGGGCGCTGTAACCAGTAACAGTACGGGTTGGGGCCTGGGGTCGCTGGTTCGGTAAGGTTAACTATACACAGCCCAGTCGCTGTACATGGTACGTCGCGACAGGGCTGTACGCGCGCGACCACCAATCACTAGGAGAGGCGACGTAATCGTACACGATAGCTTTGACTTTTGATACTTACGATCATTTTTGTCACCTCAAACTCATCGAGTATACTCTTCAATATTTACTCTACATCTGATGCTATATATATTCAAATGTACGTAATGAAACTTACCGAAATTGATCATCATATCCAGCATGTCCACACCGTACACAATCTTTCACGCCAGGCCAAGCTCAGATATCGGGTGGTCACGTGATGTGAATGCCCTTTCAAGCAGCGTACGCACGGTTACTAGTATAAGGTATACAGCTATAAACTGTACTGGGTTATTGTGTCGCAGACGCCAAGGTTTGTTCGACACTTTCAACGCACACGCGCTCGCTCTGGAGCACATCCGGTCACGCATGCGCATAAGTCAAGGCGCCATTTTGAATCCTGCAACGACGAAGCCCGGCGGTCAGGAATTGCGCCAGAAAGTGTCATTTATTTGTTCCACGGACTTATCGCAAGTGGTCTCCATGGACCCAGTGTGGCGAACTATTCTTCTGTAGCATTTAACGTGAGTAAAGTATTCTGTTTAAAGGAGAAAAGTATACATGTTCCTAAGTTTTGTAGTTGTGTTGAGGTTCCTCACTTCGAGGCTGCATGCCGTGCGTGTCAGACGCTGTTTTCGCATAGCGTAACAGTGTCTGGTCGGGCTAGGTAAGGTAGGCATGACTAGAGCCGACGGAGGGAGCTACGGCCTACGCATAGGACCTAACGTTAATATCTAGTTAGACATTAACTTTGTCTTTAAACCATTCCCCAGGGGCATTCAGTTTTAAAATTGGAATAAAGATTTCAGATATCTGTAACGGTTACTGATACTGTACAGTGATGTGTGTAAATTTTACAACAAACCAAGAACACAACTTACAAGACAAACACAAAAGTCAAAACACCATTCACTAACAATCATGTGAGTAGAATAAAATCTAAACAACCCTGTCAATGCGGCAGCTTAGCTTAGACAGGGTGCCTATAAATTAATTTCTGCTTAGGGCAGTTTCGTTCATCAATAAATTAAAACAGCTAATGAACATCGTGTGTCATTGTGTGCATAGTCCCACTTTAGTAATAGAACACATGCAGGAGTTTAATACTCGCAAGTGTTGATTGCTGTAAAACTGGAAATATAACCTTAAATATGGCATTATACTCATTTGTATACTATGAGTTTGCTAATGACAAATGATGACATAAATGGTATCCCGGGGTACCAAATAAAAATCAGCCATTTTGTTGAATAATTTATTTTTTTAAAAAGGTTGTACCCTGGGTGCCAAAAAAGAGGAAATAATTTTGGTGCTGGAGCTAGCGCGCGCTAGCCACTGCACTGCACTACACTAAAGCACACGCTAGTGGTATCGCAGCTTTCATGCACGCATAGTATAACATGCAGTGGCATGGGAAGGACTATGTACACGCACACAGTGCATGCATTTTTCTCTGACTGTTCTCGAATGGACGTGAGGTGGCGCTACACAACGCGGTAATCTGGGGTACTACGGTACCCCAGGGTAACGCGTGGTGCATCAAATGAGGTTTGCTTTTGTTAATAAGAAATTTATCTCGCTGAAGAAGTCTACCCATGGTGAGTTTGTGCTTGTGTGTCATAGTCTCTTCCTTTCTCTTTCCACCATGTATTCACATACAACATACATGTAGGTGTCCTTGATGAGTCGCTGTTCTGGAGTTTTCCCACTCAAGGCCGTTGGCTTCCAGCCATCGGCAGCCATGTACTGTGCCATGATAGCCGTCCTGGAGATCGCGTTCGGCTCCCTCCTGGCCTTCGGTCGCTATGACTGGCCCGTGATCAGCGGCACTGTCCTCATGGTCCTCTCCGTCATCCACCTCCACGCCCGTTTGGCCCTGGGAGACCCTCCCGCCGACCTCCTTCTCCCGGCCATTCTCCTCGTCCTGGATTTGCTCCTGCTCTTCTCCCGCGACGGTCTCTGGCGTGGATACGGCAAAGTCCACCTGGCGTAGACATGCCAGCCTTCGTCTGCCGTGACAGCGGCAAAACCCATATGGTGTGTGACGTCCCTTCATTGTTCCTCCTATTTAGTTGTGCTGTGTAGCTGATATCCCTCCTAGATCTTTTGATTACACTCCTTACAAGGTGATACATGGTATTCTCATCAGCTGATACTCAATCCGCCATATATTCAGCAAGTCTAATTTTTCTTGAATCATAACCTCCTGACAATTTTGCAAGTGGTTAAATTTGTGATCATGGAGGACAGTAATGAAAAAAGAAATATACCTGTTCATGTCACATTCATGTTTGGATCAGAGCAGGTATTTTCATGTGTCATAATCAGTAAAAAGCATGTGACTCATGAAATTCACAATAATAAAAACCTTGAAAAATATATGGCGTGTAATACAGTACATTGCAAAGCTACCAAAGAAAGTCCATTCCAGCAACCTGTAGGCTTATTTGTGAACAGGGTTTATTTTTACTTCATTATGTCTTCATTCTTTTGTGTATTGGCATTGATTTGGACCCACCAGGAAATGTGATCGCAAATTGCACAGATTTATGCAGTACATGTAGATGGAACCAAAACTTGCCCACATATGATTTAGAAATGGCAGGTCACCATTTGGAGGGTACGAGGCTGTAGAGTGAGTTTTTATGACTGCTTTCCTTAAATATCACCTACATTAAGTTTTTGTAATCATGCAGCGTTTCAATCAGACATGTAGATACCTAATGCTGGATGTGCCTTGTATTTCACATCTGTCTTGATTGCTCTTTTATTTGCTCATTAGGTTCAGTAACCCAAGTGGTTTTTACATTCAAAGACAGCACATGGCTCGATGAACAGATAATATGGAATACTTGGATGTGCAAATTTTAAACATGCCAATTCCAGCTACAATACCCTACCAGTCTACTAGACACCAGGATCTAAATCACACTTGTACAATGTGTACATGAAATGGCCTGAAAATGTATTCATTTTGAAAGGAATGAAAGATAAGATATGTAAAATGCTACCCCCAAAAATGCAGCGGTTGGCTCTTGTAAAAAACGAGTTTACTGCTTTGGTATGCCACATGTATGAAATTATTACGCTCAAGTCTTTTTGGACCAACGAGAATGCAGATTGCACACATGTTCTACCTTCCCCAAAGTACTGTAACAGGCTTCCCAAATCATTTATTGCTTATGGCAAAGATGACCTAAATTTGTTATATTTTCTATTTCATGTATAAATTTTGGAATTCTGTTTGAGGTGCATTTTAAAGTGTAGCTATTCAGGGTGTTGTGTTATTTGTACTCCTTGTTGTGATATTGCTGTAAGATCTTAAAAATAGCAAACAATGATGCAATCCACTAGTGCCATGTAGAGAGTTTCACGCATGTGTTGAATTACAACAACAAAAAAAAAAAGTAGATTGCAGCTCACAATAAACAGTAGTGGCTGATGGTGCATATTGCACATAAAGAGTTGCTAGTTCATGGCAATAAAGACTGACTCGAAAGAAAATGTCTCAGTTGCTAGAAGTACGTACACTGTATGTCTTACACATTGCTGATTTCTAAGTGGTTTTCATATTGCCTTTTAACAGTGGGGACAACAGTATTAGTGTGCTATCCTGTGGGACATTTTTTATGAAGTGAAAGTGACTGTAATAGAACGAATACATTCATCATGAGACCGATCTCTTTTCAGTGTTTTTCCAGAAGTGATGCTTTGTATTTGACCACCCACCTATACATGTATTTGCATTAGAAGGAGTATTCTAGTCATTATTTATTCCAATCTTTATATATTTTTGGATCAGGATTAGCTGTTACTAACTACAACACTATGATACTCAAAGAGGTGGTAACATAGTGCCAAATTCTAACGTTGGCTAGAACTTGCGATAGTTTCAGCATTTTGTAGAATGTGATCAGAAGATTAATTGACCTGTTACCCCAGGATCCATGTATTGTGTACAAGCTGCTATGGCATTATTGATTTACATTTTATGTTGGTACGTTTGAGTGTACATGTAGTTTTGATGGAAATAGCTTTAAAGGTGTATTTATGTCACAATTTGACAGAAGGGTAATGTAGCTTGCAAAGTCATATCTCTTGCATATACATTTAGCATCAGTTTGTTAAAACAATCCTATTCATATTTTGCAAATGGTAATGAACTGAAGTGAAGAAATTTTGAATTGCGCATTCATACACATTACTGTGCATTTTGTTACAGAAACAAACAATGACCAAAACAAGCACAAGGAATAAGATTTTGAGTGCTCTTAAATTATTTCATATGATGGTACGAGAAGACATATAATTAGTATATTTTGATTACTTGATTGGTAAGTGCATTGTACATCTCCATGGATGTAAAACGTATTATGGTTATAAAGAAGTTTGGGACAAGTGAATCTTGGAATGCAAATTGTAAAGTCTCTGAGAAATCACTGATCATTTACTGTGATACATAAAGCCTATACATGTATTTTATATATTTAAAAAAAAAAAAAAAGAAAGAGAAAAGAATCAAACAGTGATTAGAAATCATGGACAAATTTTGATCGCAGTAGACAATACATGTACATTGTATTTTCCAACGTAAATGTAGATGCATCGAGGTGTTAGTCTTTCCTTTTCACTGTTTGGATGGATTTTAGAAGATCAATGTCTAGTACATGTACAATGTACATGTACATCTGTAGCTGTGGTACTACCATAATTCACATACAGTGTACAAAACGTTTACACTACAGTGGTACATATGTATGTGGAATTTGCACAAAGAGTTAAAGAGTTACAGATAGTGTCCACTCGGTTATTGTATGAACTACTCTCAGGTATTTTGGCATTGTGTTTTTATACCAAAAGACAGCCTTTTTTTCTGGTACTGCCTTATTCATACTGTTAAGTACTTTTTTTATGTATATTGTGGGTTTTTTTGTTTGTTTGTTTTTTTAATCCCAATAAATCATGTGTGTGTCAATAGTCTTTGTGTTTTGTGTTTTTTGTTTTTTCCTGAATAAAAGACATCTTTTGATCAAACATCTTGGTCCCTTGGTCATGTGAAATAGTATTAAGCTGTCACACACACTTTATGTAACATAGTGTTACTGTCTTCTTATACTGTAGACTGTTTCATCAGTACTGTTCAGGAAAGAATGTTGATGCATCAGGGCACAAATACATAACATTGATAACGAATAGGAGAAGAACCGCCCCTTAAAAGGGGTCATATAGTTTTTGTTGAGACCTACATGGTAACTTCAGGTTTCTAACATTTTTGGGTGAGATAATGAAAAGCCTTTTATGAAATATGAAAGAGCATGTAACTGTAAGAGGAATTGAACTTTTATTTGACGAAAATTGGTTTTAAAATGGCCGAGATACGCAAAACAAAGCAATCCTAATAAAAGGTGGGGCCCAGCTTTTATTATTATCGCTTTATTTTACTTTGTTTTTGGATGTCTCGGCCATTCCAAAACTGATTTTCATCAAATAAACTTTGGATTCGTTTTAGAATGGTATGCTCTGTACTATTTCACAAGTGGTTTCATGATCTCTCGCAAAAAATTATAAGCCCATTTCACAACCCCACCAATACTTGAGTAAAAGAAAAAATAATTCTTTAATCTTGTATTCTATTGTTTTGGCAATACTGTAGGAATGAAATGATACCCGACATGGTAATACATTGTACATGTATAATGGTAAAAAGGATTTACAGCTGTCTTGTCATGAAGATCAGTCAGAAAAGATAAAGTGCATGTAATGGTATAGTACATTCCCGTTGTAACGGGCACGGTTATAATGAAATTCCAGTTACAACAAAGTAAAAATTCAGACCGCAACATTATCCACTCTGTGTACAATGTATTTCTATAAAGTATTGTTTATTTGTTCAGTTATAACGAAATTTCGATATAATGAAAGAAAACTGCCAGTCCTGAAGACTTTGTTTTAATGGGAGTCCACTATATTTTCAAGTTTCGTGTTCTCTCCAAATACTTATACTGTATTGGTTGAAACAACATATGCAAATTAGCTGAGATGATGTCACTTGGTAACTCCTTCAACTCCTGTACCAGAATATCAAACATTTTCTCTTTTTTTTGTAGGTATTTCATCTGCAACTACATACATTGTACATGTTCAACCCCCAACAAGAGTTGTTACTGCAAGGTTGTTGCCGCACAACACCGGTTTGATGTGTGACGGATGAAAGTTTTTCCTTTTTATTTAAGTAAAAAAACAAACAAACAAAAAAACAACAGGGAAATTCAGCAAGAAATTGTGGGACTGTCCATAAAAGGTGTGAGGCTATAACATATCTCATCTCATCTCATTTGCAATTGTGCTTGTACAGTATGTAACATCAGTTCTGTTAGAACATTGAAAATTTCAAATCCAGGGTTTTTTTTCTGTCCAATTATGATACAACAGTACTCTACTCTGTTAAAAATGCATTCAGCAACAACAACAACAACACATGGAAGAAATATGAAGAATCATATTTTAATAATGAATTGATTTAAAGCATGGAACAATATACCAGTAGTTGCTTGTCTTCATACAATAGGCACATAATCACATATGATAAGACACATATACATCATTTTAAGTCACATAATCAATGGCAAGAGATGATGAACTATCAAATTGATAAAAGTTTTGAGAAGAATAGGATCTACAATGACTTCATAATTATTTTGATACTGGTATCAAGATGAGATTGCTTTTGATAAACAGGCACATATTGGTCATGCTATTACTTCAGAAGACCAAGTTATGAAAATACTTGACTTGTCATTGTGATGGGAAGCATTCTCAATTACATAATACATCCGTCAGCTGATGGTAGATTTCAGTTTGTATACATCATATATCAATTTTTCTATTTACAGCTACATTCAAATTTGGTATGAAAACAATGATAAAACAAATAAAAAGAGTTGCTTGTCAGGTAAAATTGCTGGGATTGATAATAACAATTGCATACATGATTGCATCTATAATTCGTAGCGTTGCTTGTCAGGTAAAATTGCTAGGACTGATAATGACAATTGCATACATGATTGCATCATGAGAAAAATTCCTAGAGCTGTTGGAAGCATCAACAAGATGCTGGTGAAGCAATAGAATAGAATAAATCATATTTTATACATTCCATAATATTATGGTTCCTCATAACAAATATGTCCCATTTCCCGAACGTCCATCATACAATATTATTTTAGGGCATGAGGATCATACAACCCAATGAACGCAAAAGTCACATCTTCTTGCACACAATATCAGGGAGCTTTAGATTTTCGCAACAGGGACGTTCAGAGGGATAAAAAACCTGGTCTGAGCATGCGCAGAATTGCATATCAGACACGATCTATTTATAGCTCGCGTGCCTGAGTTTTCACTGCATGTTCTGGGCTATTTTTACGTCCACTCAATTCCCTACGTAGAGAGCTACCTCATGCACCGATCATATGGGGGCGCCATTTTATTTTTTATAGGTTGCATCTCAGCGTAATCTAAAGCTACTTTTCAGCACGACGCAGGGGAGAGGAGAACGTCTAACACACTCGTTTCAAACGTCCGCGCAGCAAATCTAAAGCTCCCTAGTAGCATGCCCATTTCAGAGTTTTATGAAACACTGCCACACTTCAGCTGAAGCACTCACCAACTTTATAATACTATATTTAGCATCACTTTTGTGAGAACATGCATTTCGTCCATGGGGCATTAGCAATTAGAACTGTCAGATTATAACATCAGCAGATGCCATATTCAAAAACTATGCACTATAATCACATGCACTATGGCATATGCAAATGGGATTTTCAATCTAAATTCCCTGTTATTTCCATTTTTACCATGTTTCGATGACTTCATATGGTGTGGATATCGTACATGTCTACGCAATTTCTGGCCAGGATTTGATCAGAAATAATGTTGAAGGGCGTTGTATGTACTGGTCAGAACAGAAAGCCGCAACTTTCAAAGTCTCTTGTAAACATTGACTTTATAATCATTTCAAGCACACAAGAGTGCTGTCATATTATCTCTGTTAAGGAGATATAATACATACTTGATTAGTAGACAAATGAGATAGGTCTGCTACCTTGTGAAATAATTTCTGTTTGTCAAAGTGTCAAATCCATCTTTTCAAATTCTAAATACCCGGGGTAAGTAATACTTCTGATTTGCTTATAACCAACGTGTGTCTTATTCATCTACCTTGTGAAACAAAAACCTACATTTGGTTGCTGTTATTTGACTGAATACAGCTTTGATCTAGTGATGGACATGAATTCTTTATCATTCTTCCAAACAATGTCAACATCATACATGAATATACACACTGTAACAATACATGGTAAACATCAAAATGTAAGTACAACTACTAAGCAGGTATTAATGCCTGCCTCTTGGTCCAATACACATGTACATCTTTGAACAGTATAAGGTATGCATGCATTTCATACTGTGACAGAGATCTTTTGCTAAAAGCCTGAACAATTGAATCGAGATAATCAAGTCAAATGGAGTTTATATGGTGACAGTGTCAGTACAGTATTTCATTTCGGTGTTTATGGACAATCCAAACAGCTGAAAAATATTAACTGACTGCTACATTCTACTCCATGAAGTCTTAATAAGCAGCTGCAATACAATTCATCTATCACAGATTTATTTACCTACTAGGAAGGAAAGAAGAGTAAACTTGTGTCACTGTACCATCTCAGAAGTTGTCATGTAAATATCTTGGAAGTACTATCAAACTGAGAAACTGGAAAATATGGAATTTTATGAAAACAATAGAATTCCATAAAGGAATAACAGCACACCTTCAGATGTTGAGTATGCCATCTTTTTATCATCCCTGAACAAGTATCGTCTTATTTCACAATTTTGGTAGACACATATCCTGGGTAAATTCTTATACCATTTACACACATATTGTTACCAGTGAAGGTGACTGTACTCTGACGTCAGTTGTGAATATTGAATTCCTCTTCCTCCATCCCCCCCCCCTCCCAAAAAAAAAAAGACATAGAAGTAAAGGAAGCAATTGCAATTCTAAGCATAGATAATTCTTCTCCAATTGAGCATGAGAAGTGTTGCATACTATCTCTTATATGTTTACTTTGCTATTTTTGTAAACGATACATCTTAACTTCTATTGTGGGGGTCACAATGCATCTCTTCAAGGTTGCAGGGGCAAAATGTCTATTGCCATATATTGTAGCAAAAGAGAGCTTGTCATGTGCATGACGGTACTTGTCGATGCAACATTCATCTTGCGTGCCATGAAACCAATTCATGGACCGATCGAATACTCGGGATTGTAGACAGCCGAGTCAGGAAATTACACAGTGTACCTCTAATCTAATAGATTGCATATTTTCTTATTACATACCAGGTACACTAACATGGAATATCATACTTTAATAACTGGATGTATACTTCATTAATCTACTTAACTAAAATGCCCTCAAATGTAATTTTTTTTTTGTCTCTTGGCTGTACCCAATGTCCTAAGTGTGGCTTTCCCCACCCGAAAACAAATTTTCTTGAGATAATATTTGGCTTACGAATTATTGTGCATAGCAAACTCAATATCAGATGAGCAGTGACTAGTGAAAAGTACTAACAGCTTTTGCATTGTTTTGAATCCTTAAAGTGTCTCCAACCTGGCCTCCTGCCACACGGGACTAAGAACACTTGGACATCGCCCGACAAAGAGTATTGCAGATGTGTCTGAGATACAAATGTTGTGGCATCCTACCACAAGAAGTGTTGTTTGATGTAACAAATATCACGGTTTTGTTTTTGTTGCACCTTGTCTCGCACCACCAACTACTGTAAAAGTGGAAATTTTCGCGGTGTTGAAATTTTTCGCGCATTTCGCGCAACCAGAAACTAGTGCGAAAATAAAATCACGCGAATATTTTGCTTGCCATACGTTCGTATGCATGATGTCTTGATTCCGCGGAATTAAAAACAAGCGAAACTCTTCTGACCCGGCCAAGCGCAAAAAAATTGGTCGCGCGAAAATATCCACTTTTACAGTCCTTTGAATTTGAGAGAGACTGTGCTTTGAACAAGAGTTCATTGACTCTACTTTTACTGTAAAAGTGAAAATTTTCACTGTATTGAAATATTCGTGCATTTCATGCAACCAGAAGCTAAGTCGAAAATAAAAGCATGCAAATATTTTTGCTTGCCACATGTTCCAGTAGTTAATGTCTTGATTCTGCGGAATTAAAAACAAGCGAAACTCATCTTAACCAGACGAGCGCGAAAAAATAAGTCACGCAAAAATATCCACTTTTACAGTATCATCCAGTGACCTTCTGGTGCACTTCTGGTCAATGCCATGCTTAAAGTGGTGGTCCCGAAGAGGAGGTGTTCAAAAGGGGCATGCATTAGGCACTGACCGCCCAATCGAGCCATGCCATGATCTCTTCCTCGTAAGTCTCCATCCACCTGATGTTGGCCCTCGTCTGGTCCACTGCCTGGGCGAAGGCACGGGTCCCCGTCCCCTGCTCGGGATGCTCATCGATGAAATCCACCAACTGCGAGAAAAAGAGGAAAGTAATCACAGAGAGAGAGAGAAAAAAAAAAAAGTTTGTTAGACTGGATGTATCATCAATGAAATTGGCTTCTGGATGTGGTGCATTCTTGCTTTCTCTTATTCTTTCAAACATATTTCTATCTAATCAAAGATGCATACATGAATATGTGAAACCAATATGTACAAATAAGATGTGACAATAGCTGCAGTCACACTGACAAAAGATAACTGGTGAAACAAACTTATTAAGTGATAACGGTTTGCCGCCTTTTTCCATAACAAAATTTTGCTTCGCACTAACAGATGCTCATTTCAACAGCTTAAAAAAGGTGAACATGTGGTTATGACTGGCTATGACAAAATATTTTTCTACATCTATCTCATGATATACAGTGGACTCCCATTACAACGAATTCCTCAGGAACAGCAGTTTTCTTCCGTTATATCGAAATTTCGTTATAACTGAACAAATAGACAATAAAAATAGACAGAGCTGATAACGTGGTCTGAATCTTTATTTCGATGTACTAAAATGAAAGATAAATGAAAGAAAAATGTTTTTCCTCCACAATATAACATGAACAAAAGAGAAAAAGTTAAAAGAAAAAGATACAGTGCTAAAACCAGAAAAAATACTGTTTCTGGGATATAATGGTTGGAAAGCAAGGAGGAGGAGAAGCAGACTTTACATGCCAGCAGTATGGGGGCAGTGTGATATAAGTGGATAAGACTCTTGACTTTCAAATTGTTATCCAAAGTTTGAGTCTTGCCAAGTATTTATGTCCTTAAACAGTTTTCTTCTCTCTCTTTTTTTTTTTTTTTTTTTTAAATATCCATGATGTCCCTCAATAACTCAATGCTGGGGTAATGAAATAGGTAGAGTCCTTTTGACGATCAGTATTAAAGCTGAAGAGGCTACCCTGGACAAAAAGACCTCATTCCTATTACTACAGTGCACTTCCGTTAAAACAAACATGGTTATGACCAGATTCCGGTTACAACACAGTAAAAATTCTGGCCGCAATGTTATCCATGTTTTTATATTGCTTATCTGTTCAATTAAAATGGGAGTCCACTGAGGTGATAGTGTGCCTGCTTCTGGTCAGTATGCACTCCAGCAAACCTACCTCTTGTAGATCAAACTCGGTGTTGAAATGGGCCGTCACTGCTTCAATGAGGTCTGCAAAGGCAAAGAGACTGCTGCCATACCTGGGATGGGAAAGCAGCAATTGGAGCAAAAAGACTCATCGTCACGACGACATGCAAAGAAGCGTCTTAAAGTGATGATTATTTTAAGAACTAATCATGCCAACAATGCTGACATTGATGACAAGGATGACTAGTAGAAGAGCTACACCAATGACTATGCTGATGGTGACGACAAAGATAATGGTGATTGAAGTGACAAAGATGTTTGTAGATGAAGACATTATGATGGTAATGATGAAGATGATGATAAGAGTGATGATAAACGTGATGATAGTGAAGCACCAATGATTACAATGACAAAACGTCTTAACAGATGGCTCGTTGTGCCAAAGGTGAAAACTGAACACTGAATTCTCAACGAGTAATGTCCGTAACTCCGTTTGTTGAACACATTTGAAAAACTGGTCCTGGCATTCTGAAATCTGAGAAAAATAATAACAATGGAAAATCTAGTTAACTCAATTATGCAATGTAACATCTTTTGCTCTGAAAACTTGCTGCACAGCAGCACTACATCAATCAAGAACAAGGAAAAGTAGAAATTACGCGGTGCGTAATATATGTCCCCGCCGGAAGTAGCATTTAGTAGCAAAATGTACAATATAGGTAAAAAGATCAAGGTCAAAGGTCAAAGAAGTCAAAGGTCAAAATTCTATGTAGAAGTTTTGAAGCCCTCACCTAGTGCCATCACATAAAGCAAACGGAATCGAAATCGGGTTAGAAATGGCGAAGGAGTAGCATTTTGTAGCCAATGTACAATATAGGTAAAAAATCAAGGTCAAAGGTCAAAGAAGTCAAAGGACAAAATTCTGTGTAGAAGTTTTGAAGCCCTCACCTAGTGCCATCACATAAAGCAAACGGAATCGAAATCGGGTTAGAAATGGCGAAGGAGTAGCATTTAATAGCAAAATGTACAATACAGGTCAAAAATCAAGGTCAGAGGTCAAAGAAGTCAAAGGTCAAAATTCTGTGTAGAAGTTTTGAAGCCCTCACCAAGTGCCATCACTTAAAGCAAACGGAATTGAAATCGGGTTACAAATGGCGAAGGAGTAGCATTTTGTAGCAAAATGTACAATTTAGGTCAAAAATCAAGGTCAAAGGTCAAAGAAGTCAAAGGTCAAAATTCTGTGTAGAAGTTTTGAAGCCCTCACCTAGTGCCATCATATAAAGCAAACGGAATCGAAATCGGGTTAGAAATGGCGAAGGAGTAGCATTTTGTAGCCAATGTACAATATAGGCAAAAAATCAAGGTCAAAGGTCAAAGAAGTCAAAGGTCAAAATTCTGTGTAGAAGTTTTGAAGCCCTCACCTAGTGCCATCATATAAAGCAAACGGAATCAAAATCGGGTTAGAAATGGCGAAGGAGTAGCATTTTGAAGCAAAATGTACAATATAGGTCAAAGGTCAAGGTCAAAGGTCACAACTGAAATTCTTTATAGAAGTTTCAAAGCTCCCATGTAGTGCTATCATATAAAGCAAACAGAATCAAAATCGGGTTAGAAATGGCGAAGGAGTAGCATTTTGAACATTTTGATCACACACGGACGCACGGACGCACGGACGGACACACGGACGCACGGACGCACGGACGCACGGACGGACACACGGACACACACACGTACGGAGCCCGTTTCATAGTCCCCTGCTCGAACTCGTTCGGCGGGGACAAAAATAAATGCACCATCGCATCAAATTCTCAGGAGAAAATGACTGTAAAAATAAAACTGTTTTCTCTGTTATAGATAAGATAGCAGCAAACACAAAATACTTATGAGAAAGGATTATATCTACCTCTTTAATTATTTTAGGCACTAAAAATCTGTCAACAGGTTACTGTGCTTTCATCATCGGCATCAGCCGAGATGAGCAGGTGTTTCTCCCAGGCTTGTACTCACGTTCTGTAGAAGTAGTCCCAGTTGGACCTGAAGAAATCCCAGGCTAGGCCATAACCTACAGGATTGTAGGCTACGGAGCTGATCACACGCACTGTGTCCTGGGAGCGTATGGTCCCGTTTGCCTCGATGCTCATCTCAAGGTACCTGCGAGGACATCAAAGGAGAAATGTGGTAACCGTAGCAACAGATGAGACTACAATAATCTATCACCTACTATTACATTAATATGATACTAATTAATTCAAAGTGGAAAGTTCAAAGGTCAATTTCTTCGAGCTTCTTCTTGATGAAGTTAGAAATTGACATTACTTCAGAAAGAAGCAATGCTATTTTTCAACATTATCATGATATTGCCAACATTCTTAAGGAGCTTTTTCAACAAGTTTACCAAAAATGGTATATTTGAAGGAACATGCAGCAACACTTCAGATATTTTGATTAACAGAATCCTGAACCCAACAGAATCCTAATCACAACTCCATATTTCATTCTTCCTTGCTGTCAGTATTGACATTAGCATCAAAACTTAAAAGACTGATCCTTTCTTGTTCTCCTTGTTTCTCTACTTTTTGTTTTTTCTCATTCTTTTCATATCCATACACAAACTTCTTTGTCTTTTTCCCTGTCGTACAATATCTCCCGAGTCATATTAACACCACTTTCTGTAACAGGCTAAGTTCAGTCTGAGCGCACAGAATGGGGTTGAATTATAAAATTATGGATTTCAAAATGTAAACAAAACTACACCTCTTCTCCTCTTTCTGCTCTGTCTGATATCCCTTTGCCACAATCCTCCTCCCCCATCATTACTTGGGTACCTAAGGGGGGGTCACCGTGCACCCCCCCCCCCCCAGGACTCCTCGAAACTTACATTTTCAGGATCCTCATGACATACCAAAACATAATCAAGATGTTAACAGGAACGAAAAGTGGCTGTTCTAGGTGAAATTTAATGTATTCTATTGTTTTTCATAACTTCTTATGTATTTCTTTGTTTTTCAACTTTTTCAACTTTTGTTTTTTCTTTGTTTTTCTATTGGAAATTGTCACTGACCACTTTTCTACCATAATTAGCACAAAACTAATCAATGAAAGTGATTAATTGTAAAAATAATCAGGTTTTCATGACCTTCATGACTTTCATGACAGAGCACCTGTTTTCCATAGGAAATGTACACAAAATCACAAAATTGTGCCCGTTTTGGGGAGACATACCATTACAGTAATGGGCGTGACTTCGCAAAAGTATACGCGGATGTTGCAAATTTGGTCTCAAAAGTTGTGCGTGACTTGACCAAACAAAGTCAAGAAGCCTCGCGACAGATTTATAGCGCGAAACTTTGAGGGGGGGGGTGGCGGATCCCCCCCTCCCCCCCCCCCCCCCCCCGTCCTTATGTATGTATGTAATATATATGTGCTTACATGGCATACCTAAGGGGGGGGGGGGGTCACCATGCACCCCCCAGGACTCCTCAAAACTTACTTGACTTTGTTTTGTTCAAGTCTCACGCAACTTTTGAGACCAAATTTGCAACTTCCCCGCATACTTTTGCAAAGTCACGCCCATTTTTGTAACGGAATGTCGTCCCAAAACGGGCACAATTTTGTGCTTTTGTGTACATTTCCTATGGAAAACAGGTGCTCTGTCATGAAAGTCATGAAAGTCATGAAAACCTGATTATTTTTACAATTAATCACTTTCATTGATTAGTTTTGTGCTAATTATGGTAGAAAAGTGATCAGTGACAATTTCCAATAGAAAACAAAGAAAAAACAAAAGTTGAAAAAGTTGAAAAACAAAGAAATACAGAAGAAATTATGAAAAACAATAGAATACATTAAATTTCACCTAGAACAGCCACTTTTCGTTCCTGTTAACATCTTGATTATGTTTTGGTATGTCATGAGGATCCTGAAAATGTAAGTTTCGAGGAGTCCTGGGGGGGTGCACAGTGACCCCCCCTTAGGTACCCGACTACACGTTCAACATGAAGACTGCAGCTGAAATTATGTCTATAGCACAATAAGAGCTTGCTTCAAAGCATGTGACAAGCTAAACTTGAAGTCTTTCAGAGTAGCCTTCTCCTTCCCCTGCATCTATCCTTATCTTTCTCTTTCACCTCTTAATTCTTCCTCCATCATCTTCTTTCTCTCTTCATCTCTTCTTCCCTCCTCTCTCTAAACGGCCTTTTTCAATGTTTCTATCCATTTTGTCCTGTCTATGACCTCCCTTCATCAATCGTTGTGTGTATTATTGTGGCTTCTGTGTTCTCCCTTTTCTTTATCTTTTTTCATGTACACTTGCAATCGATTGAGTGACCCACATCTCTACATACTTGTCTATATGTGGGACTGTCTATCCAAAAATCCAACAGTCTTGTTTGCACGATTTAATGCAGGTGAAACATTTGTCTCTCTTTCTTTTCTGTTATATACTTTCTATTACACTGACATTTTGCTCTCATTGTTCTTATATCTACATATTTTTGTATTACACTGACATTCCATTATCATTGAATTTGAAAGAAATTGTGATCTTGGAAATAGATCTGAATCTGAGAAAGAATTAAAAAAAAAAATCTTTGGGGAGGACAAACAACTTACGTCTGAAGGATCCAAGGAAGTTTGCTGCATCCCATGGCTGACAGCAAGATGGTTTTCTCCGTGGCAACCAGAGTGTTGACGTACTCGGTGTAGGCATGATACCACTCCTCCTGGCCTCCTTCAGCAATGGCAGTGCAGTACACTGTGCTCCTCTGATTGGCTGGAACACTGTCACACAACACCAGAACAAAACAGACTGATGTGTGGGGTGCCGTTTGTTATTCAGAAGGTTCGTTAATCCGAAACACACAAATTCCCTATGCCTAGAGGTTTGTTAATCCGAAAATGAAAAAGAGTTCATTAATCCGAACATTTGTGGCGTTATTCTGAAGGTTCGTTAATCCGAAAATGAAATAGGGTTCGTTATTCCGAAGGTTTGTTCATCCGAAAATGAAATAGGGTTCGTTATTCCGAAGGTTCATTGATCCGACAATGAATTAGGGTCCGTTACTAACCTTAGGAATAACGAGCTTCGTTTCACTTTCGGATTAACAAACCTTCGGAATACCGAACCTTACTTCATTTTCGGATTAATGAACCTTCGGAAGAACAAACCTTATCACATTTTCGGATTAACGAACCTTCGGAATACCGAATCTTCAGAATACCGAATCTTCGGAATAACGAACTTTCAGAGTAACGGACGTTTGAACTAAAGAACCTTCGGAATAACGAGCTGTAACCTGATGTGTGTCGTATCTGGGCAATCAACCCCCCCCCCCCCCCCCCGAGGACAATTACCGAATGGTGCCAATTCGAACACACTGAGATCCTACGGATGATGGACGACAGACAAAGAGCAATTGCAATAGCTCACTTGAGCCTTTGGCTCAGGTGAGCTAAAAAAAGATGATTAAAGAAAAAGAAAGAAAGAAAGAGAAACTTACGCGTTATTGGGATCCTGCATCCACATTGCATACTTTTCAGTAGCATTTGCGACACAATTTGGGTTGCTATAGTCACATGAGAGGCCAATTGCAATCACTCGTCCAAGCCTGGAGAAAAAAAAAGACAACAAAAATAGATTTTGTACCTATCCCTTTGCCTCTGTATGGTACATGTCTTCCTGGAGACTCAAGAGAAAGACAAGAGATGAAGATGTCTGGATATATGTTCCAACTTCATCATGTCATTTTTTTTTTTTTTTTTTTTGACATGGATTCAGCTCAGTTTACAGTGAGGTGACCACCCAGTGAGCAGTATACAGGCAACAGGTTTGAACCTCATTGAAGTTCTGTTTTTTTATTCTGTACATCCACTATTTACACAGATCAGCAAATGTAGTCTCTCTTTATACAAAGAAGTATAATAAACTAGAGATGTCGCTATGGCGACTGGTATGCCTCCGCCATGATGCATGATTCTCCTAATAGGTCTAGATAGTACATGTGGACAATGTGTGATGACATTTTCACAAAATTGGCTAAATATTAAAATGACAAGTTTGTCACAAATGTGTTGAATGTTCACCTTCCGTGACCTAGGTTTAACCCTAAAAGGGCCGGGGGGGCGCGGCGGAATCCGCCCCCCCCCCCTCGACGTTTCGCGCTATAATTCTGTAACGCGAGAAGGCCTCGTTGCGAGGCTTCTTGACTTTGTTTGTTCAAGTCTCGCGCAACTTTTGAGACCGTCCGCGCATACTTTTGCGAAGCCACGCCCATTTTTGTAACCGAATGTCGCCCCAAAACGGGCACAATTTTGTGATTTTGTGTGCATTTCCTATGGAAAACAGTGCTCTGTCATGAAAGTCATAAAAACCTGATTATTTTTTCAATTAATCACTTTCATTGATTAGTTTTGTGCTAATTATGGTAGAATAGTGGTCAGTGACAATTTCCAATAAAAAAACAAAGAAAAAACAAAAGTTGAAAAACAAGGAAATACATAAGAAATTCTGAAAACAATAAAATACATAAGAATTGAAATGAGTTTTGAAAGTTTTTGTGATGTACAATTGTTGAATATGCCAAAACAGATTTACAGATCAAAGATTAGACTCTCAATGCTTTTAATTAGGCTAAAATATGATCTTGAGCTTAATTTGCATAATTAATTAATTAAAATTAGAAATTGCTTGTTTCAAAAAATCTTATGACACAATATTGTAGATTATGACGCGGATCTCACGCATGCCAAATTTCATCGCGATCGCACCACCGATGGCCGAGATCTCGGGGGGGGGGGGGGGGGGCGGAATCCATCCCCCCCGGTCTGAGCATAGCCAAAAAAGCCCGGCCCCTTTAGGGTTAATTGGATGAATAGGAGAGCATACGTATTTGGGATTTAAGGACTTTAACTTGACTTTGACCAATTCATACATTTATGCATTGAGTAATTTCCAAGGTATGGAGAAAAAGTGCAATTTCTGTATTGAATAGTAAATTGTTACCATTTTCATCTGGCCTTTGACCCTAAAATTCATAAGATAATCACTGTCAGGCAGAACATGCATAAATATGTAGAAAGTTTAAAGATAACTTGAGCTACTTCTGAGATATGGAGGAAAAACTTAGTTCAGCACTTTCACTTGATCTTTGACCTTTTGACCCTTGAGGCAAAAAAAAAAAAAAAACTTTCCACAGAATCTCTATTAGGTTATACATGCATACACCAAGTGTAAAAAAAAAAATTAAAAAAATAATCCTGCTGGCATTGCATAAACATGAGGGAAATAGTAAGATTATAAAGTGTTGCCCTTGACCTTTGACCCCATGAACCCTAAATTGTCTAGATAATCACTGCCAGTCACAACGTTCCATGGAGATACCTCGAACAATTTCCAAGGTACGGAGAAAAAAGAGAAGTTTTAATATTTTACTTGACCTTTTGACCTTTGACCTTTGACCTCATGACCCCAAACTTTCATCAGAAAAAATCTTAATTGGGTAATACATGAATACACTAAATTTCAAGAAAATATCTTTAGGCATTGCAGAGATATGGTGGAAATAGTGAAATTTTATGTATTTGACCTTGAGCATGTGCACCCAAAAGTTGATCGGCACAACTTCACCCCCTAATACACATACATGCCAAGTTTCATTAGGATACCTCAAAAGGTTTTTTAGTTACGCTTGCCACAAAATTCATTACGTACGGACGGAAGGACGGATGGACGGACGGACAACCCGAAAACATATTGCCTCCGGCACCACTTCGTGGCGGAGGCATAAAAATATCTAATCATCATCCATTTGCATTGCTTCAGCTTCTGTATTAAGTGATCCACATTTTACAAACTGTGCCTTTCAGTGGACCACTTTTTTCCAGTGTTATATTCACTTTTTTTTTGCCAGTCTTCCAAAGTGTACATTGCTATTCTTAGTTATTTTGCAAAATTGCATATAATAGTTAAAATCATATACTTTATGATCCGTATATTATGTATTCTTACAAAACGATGAAACAATAATTGTGTAATGTATGCTTTGTGTTTTGTTTCAACTTTTTTTTTGGATCGACAGAAATAAATGCCAACTGAACTGAGAACACAAAAATGGCATTATAATGACAACTATAATGATCTTTACTCTGCTGTGGTGATCAGTTAAGATGTCCTGAAGCTTATTGTTGATGAGTAAGACTTATGATTGACCCTCCTCAAGAACCTTTTGGTAAAACAATGGTCTTCTTGCATTCTTATATCTAATCTACTTTGTCTGTCAAAATTACATTGTGAACAACTTTCGGGAGATAAAAAGTATGGCCGCTTAAGGGTGCCTGCAAACTTTGGGTGTTAAGGACATTGATGTCATCAGTGAGCTTAAAGGACAAGCTCACCCAAATATATTTCTGGATTGATCTAATGCATCATTATTATTATAGATCACACCAGTGGAGGTTGATGAAAATCAAATAATCCCTTCAAAAGTTATGACTGTTTGAAGTTACAGTCCTACCACAGCTTGATGAAAAGACTACAACAGTTTGTAATATCACTGCAAGTTAAGTAAATGTAAAGAGAATTCTACAAAATTCAATTTTATTATGAAAAGTGCACATTCCCTTGACTTGTCACTGACATATATCACGGGAATTATTCCCCCTGCTTTCTGAAAGAGGTACGTCAAGTGCTTTTAATTATGGTAGAAAAATGGAAATATGTTGAATTTTCCTGATATTTTCTTCAAATCATTCTAGAATTGCATGTGAGAACAAAAAAATAAAACGTCGTAACTTTGGAAAAGATTCTCTGATTTTCACTCAAACTTTCACTGATGTGTTCTACTAATATTGCTGCACTCACTCAATCCACAAATATATTAGGGTGAATTAGTCCTTTAAACTGCATAACTATGTAGCTTGGCAAATCAACAGTGGTAGACCACTTGATAACTACATCTCAAATGGGAGGTGGGGAAGGGTGGAGTCATTTCTGACATCAAGTAAATCGAAATTTGAAATGCTTAAAGAAAACCCAAACCCAAAGAGAAATGTGGATTGAGTGAAAGCAGCAACATTAGTAGAACACATCAGTGAAAGTTTGAGGAAAATCAGACAATCGATGGAAAAGTTATGAATTTTTAAAGTTTTGGTGTTGGAACCGCTGGATGAAAAGACTACTAAAAGTTATGATGTATTTGTGGACAAAAATATACAGAAAATATAAGGGGAATTCTACAAAAATTTGCTTTTCTAGCATAATGAAAGAGCATTTGACTAACCGCTTTCAGAAAGCAGGGGGGATAATTGCTACCCCTAAATTATGTCAATATCAATTTGATGGAATGTGTAATTTTCATGAAAAATGAATTTTTCCACATTTCTCTTTAGGTTTGAGATTCCCTTTAAATACAGCAGTAGCTTCATACTCACTGGTCAAGATGAGACCCTGTACCGTCATCCCAGCCGACGTAGTTGTAGAACGGCATCACTTGCTGCATCATATAAGTCTGCCGACAATGAAATCAAAATAACATGACATATCACTATGGCTTGAAGGTCAAATATCCCTCATGCAAAAGTCACAAAAGTGTGCATGGTTGAAGAAAAACATCTCCCAACATCACATATAAAATCTTATGGTAGTACACCTCAAAGATTATTGTGGCAAGAATAATGGCTCTGTTTTACTTTGTTTTTTTGAGGTCCGCATGAATTGACGAGAATCTATGCTGGTAGTATTTCTTCCCCCTCCATCATAAAGATGATTCCCCCTTTATTATTCTGATTATTATTCTGATGACAGGTCTTTCTTTGCATGGTTGAAGAAAAATGTCTCCCAACATCACATATAAAATCTTATGGTAGTACACCTCAAAGATTTTTGTGGCAAGAATAATGGCCCTGTTTCGTTTTGTAGGGTTGTTTTTTTTTTTTTTTTTTTTTTTTGGGGGGGGGGGGTATCTGCATGAATTCACGAGAATCTATACCTGTAGTATTAATTCAACCTCCATTATAAAGATGATTCACCTTTTATTTTTCTGATGGAAGGTCTGAATGAAGTACCTCAACAATATACCATCATATGAAAGGAATCTAATATTCAGGGTTGTTAAAGGGACACCTACGTTAGATTCTAACTCTGCCATATTGCCTAGTGAGAATTAAATTTCTGGGCTAATTCAAGGTTGCCGTGGCAATACCCATCATGTATGCCTCTTGCAAAGTTCATTGAAAATGCATGTTTCAGAAAATTGTGAATGTCCATCATCAGGGCAGCATTA
Source organism: Diadema setosum (assembly GCF_964275005.1). NCBI lineage: Eukaryota > Metazoa > Echinodermata > Echinoidea > Diadematoida > Diadematidae > Diadema > Diadema setosum. Next base: position 31,437,726 of record NC_092703.1, read on the forward strand.
TTTTATAAAATTCTACAGTTTTCCTTCACTTTCTTTTTGCCTCTTCGGCATAGAAAACATTCTACAAATCCTATGCAGACTGTTGGAAAGAATGTCTGAAATATGATTTGCAGATTGCTGGAAGTAATGTCAGAAATCAGAAAATATGTAATAATGCCCTAAAATGTAGCGGAAAACAAAAAAAAAAAAAGCTGCTGAAAACTGCTTATCTACTAGTGGCAAGCCAATGGAGTAAAATGGAGTCAAAAGGGGGCCCAAGCTTTTGATCCTAGCAGAATCTTTGTCATAGGCAAAATGACCAAAATGAATGCCCTTAAATGAACGAAAACACTCTCTTGCCAGCCTTGAAAAGAGTGTGACACACACCCTTGTCTATTTAATTATGTTTAATACACATGTACAAGTATTGCTCAAATCCACCTAAGGTACTGTAAAGTGTTAAAATTTATTCTTTTATTTCTGAATATGAATCCGAGCTGGAGTGATGGCTGTATTCAAGCTTCACATATTTTCCCTTTATAGTGATTTCAATATATTTGCTTAAGTCATTGCATCACTCCTGACTATACAAACATATACATACATTTTTCTTTTTTGAATAATGGATTCATGAAATCATGAATTCATTATATGAAATTCTGGGTGAGTTTTGGAGAAAAAGGAAAACAACCATCCTCATGTTGACTAATACAAGTTACTGTGCCACACTGAGAGGTACTTACACTGAACGAGCCATAGGCAGGGGACCTGCTGAGCATGAGGTCAACGTATCCCATGACCCTCTGCAGGACACGCCAAGGCACGTAGGCCCGCTCGTCCTCCAGGTAGGAGGTGAGGTTGAAGGCAGTCACCTGGCTCAGGCGGCCGGCCTTGGCCAGGCTGAAGGCATCGCTGATCAGGGCTGCGCGGCTGGAGACTGAGATGTCCTGCAAGATGATCAGGATGACAACATGAATCGAAGACAAAGATTTCATGACATATGTTCTTTTGCATATGTAGCATTCACTTATTCATCAATCAGATAATTCATTAATACATTAGCATAAACAGTAATTTTTCAATAGAAGAATGTAGCCTCCACCACCAAAGCTAGACAGGTGCTAATACCACAGTACCACTGATGCTGTGATTTTTCAGATTATCAAACAATGTTATTAGCAAGTCTCTATGCCGGACTCATTTCAATGACCACATCTCTGTACACATAGTTTTACTGTAAACACCACTTCCTCAAGTCTCTACAAGCCAACATCAGCAGCTGTATCATTTTTCAGAGTACATTGGGGAGTGTCTGCTACGACACTCTCACTCTAGGCGCACTCGTCTTTCATCATCCGTTACCTTTACACAACCACACACGAAAAAACTAGCCGAAGATGCAGCTTTCTCTTCTTGTGCTCCTAGGCTGTGGAATAAGCTCCCTCCTCTTCTCAAATCTTCACCCACACTTGATCATTTCAAACAAAACTTGAAGACTTATTTATTTTGATGTCCCTCTATGTGCACTGGACTTATACTGTCACTGCCTGGTATTTTGTATATATTTTATCTCCTATGGCGACCGGGGATGACATGTCATAGCGCTTTGCATCCAGTGGAAAAAGCGCTCTATAAATGTCTATTATTATTATTATTATTATTATTACTATTATTATTATTATCATTATTTTTGGTGAGGATGTCATTATCGGTCATCGTATACCCAAACTCCTTACTTTCACTGCTCAAGGTGCAATATCTCCAGAAAACACTTTTAAAGTAATATTACCACCATCAGGACAACCTCAGGTAGTAGACTGTTGCAATCTTCACAACATACTTCTGTAACCAGTATCTATTTTAAAAATGAATGCACCTCATGGACAACCCCTTACCACATGGACCATCCCCCCCCCAAAAAAAAAAAATATATATATATAAATAAATAATTACAATAATGGAAGATAGTGGAAACTTTGCCATTTGAAGATAACTTGGTGTTGTATTAAACATAGTCTTGAGAAGTAAATTCAAATAAAAATAAACTGACCACTGATCATTTAGAATGCACTGCCCAGAGAGCTACAAATCTTTGATAATGAGGGAAGAGCGAGATGATTAAGGTGGGGGGGGGGGGGGTGGTGGTGTTGGTATGGGTGTCCTCCTAACCTCGTGATTCTCCCTGAGCTGCTCGCTGAGCATGTCCCAGTTCCTCTCGTCGTAGTTCACCCGGTAGAAGCCGTACGCATCCACGTTGGCCAGCATCCAGTCATCAGCTGTGGTGTTCAAGTCCTGGGCACCTGATGGTGGGAGTGGTCAGGGGAAGGGGGGGGGGCAGTGAGAGTAAGACAAGGAGCACAAATTCAGAGACTCCAACCCTAAGCACCTTCTGATCTGGAGACCTACAATGTGTTTTAGAGATGCTTGTGATATAAAGAAATTGGTAGCATCACTCCCACTCCAATGTGGGCTATTAACCTTATGGGCAACCAAAACCCACAGGATAACCTTGGTCCAAGTGTTTAGGCCCTGTTAGAAATTCCAAATATGATTTTTAATGACATATAAGAGGATTTTGTAATTGGGGAGCAGAGAAACTAATTACTAGTGCTTAAAGTGGAACTTAACAGGCCAGTAAGTTACATCATACAAATAGGGCATACTCTGTGATGCACTATAGGCCATACTGGATTGTAGAACGACAAATACTAAATTATCCCGAGTGCTGGTTTGTTTCACCATGCCTGCAAGCTTCGGTGAATAGAACTGCATAAGGGTAATGTAGTATTTGGAGCTCTATAGTCCAGTACTGGTGCATCAATAGAACATGACCTAATTGTTATAGTAAATATGCCCTTTCGATTTACATGCAATCTCCATACGTCTAGGCCCTAGAAATAGGCCTACTTGAACTAATGTTGGACTCACCGCACCGATCTCTTGCACGCAGAGCAATGATAACTTTGTTAATGTACAGCTAGCACAGCCGTGTATGCATATTGCTGAACAGTGCGTACGATAAACTGCTACGATATGTGCTTTCTGCATCCTGTGCTCTAATATGCGCGCATCCGTTGCAAGGCTTGGCTTTGTCCTACGTCCCTTGCTGTGCAAATCTCTGCATAGACAAGACGTAAGTGCGCTGTAAGCGTTCAGTATAGTGGCACACCCATGCGACTATGCACTGAAGTTTTTCCACAATTACATGACGCAATCCAATTACACACAACGCATATTTTTACTCTACCTAATTACTGTAAGCCCCTATTATTTCTTGTGTGTTGAACAAGAAAGAGGTATAACTTTGTGCTTCAGCTACTAAATCCTCTTATGGGTTAAATTCTTCGTGAAACATCCCCCTCCCCCACCCCTAGAAATTTCAAATTAATTCTCACCACAACAGTGCAATGTCCATGGACTACTGGAGTGGCACATTTGAACACATCACATAACATCAAACAACCCATGACTTTTCAAAATGTGATGGTCGACTTACCCAACTCCTGGTTTGGATCCAGCCAAATAAGTGGAGGGCTTACAAAGTCTAATTCTCCCCCAGTGGTATACTGCAGTGGCACATACCACTCATAATTGTAGCTGTCACAGAGAGAGAGAAAAAAAAAGAAAGAGTTATCATATGCATCTACCATTTGTCATATATGTTAGTCTGGCTAGACAGGCAATTACAATAAGACGATGAGGTCATCAAAGCAAAATCTTTTTACTGGTATGTCCATTAATATTCCATAAAATCACATTTTCAGTCAATTAATATTCTATAAAATCACATTTTCAGTTGATTAATGTTCTATAAAATTACATTTTCAGTCAACTAATTTTCTATAAAATCACGTTTTCAGTCAATTAATGTTCTGTAAAATCACATATTCAGTCAATACTTGATAAAATCACGTTTTTAGTCAATTAATATTCATAAAATCACATTCTCAGTCAATGATTCAATAACCATGACCCTTCTCCTACAAAAGTTGTCCTCACAAGACTTCCATAACATGATGCTAAGTATACACTTTTTTTTCTTAATTAATTCCCGGACAAAAAAAGAAGATTTTGGTAAAGATCTAAGAAATGCGTATAAGGGCATCACGGAGACTTAAAACGCCATGGTATTATTACCAATTGTACCAAATCTAATTCACATAAGTGCTTGCCAAA